>NW_024097531.1:535000-807890 GCF_016545835.1 Crotalus tigris | reverse complement strand
TTCCTGGTAAAATACATGGGAAAATCCCATTGGAGGAAAATTCCAGTTAGGGTTAGGGTTAGGTCACCATGAACTCGGATAGAAAAATGGACACTGCTAGCAAACTCAGAGTGCTTGGGTATGGTTAGGAGGGCACTGACTTTTCTTATCTACCCAATCAATGTTTCCTTGTAAAATACATGGGAAAATCCCATTGGAGGAAAATTCCAGTTAGGGTTAGGGTTAGGTCACCATGAACTCGGATAGAAAAATGGATACTGTCAGCACACTCAGAGTGTGTGGGTATGGTTAGGAGGGCACTGACTTTTCTAGTCTACCGAAACTATGTTTCCTGGTAAAATACATGGGAAAATCCTATTGGAGAAAAATTCCAGTTAGGATTAGGGTTAGGTCACCATGAACTCGGATAGAAAAATCGATACTGTCAGCACACTCAGAGTGCTTGGGTATGGTTAGGAGGGCACTGAATTTTTTAGTCTACCGTATCTATGTTTTCTGGGAAAATACGTGGGAACATCCCATTGGGGGAAATTCCAGTTAGGATTAGGGTAGGTCACCATAAAATAGAAAAGTCAGTGCTCTCCTAAACCGTACCCAAGCACTCTGAATTGCTGGAAGTGTCCCAATTTTCTATCTGAGTCATGGTGACCCCAACCCTAACCCTAACTGGAATTTTTCCCAAATGGATTATTACAAGTATTTACCAGGAAACATAGATACGCAGACTAGAAAAGTCAGTGCCCTCCTAATCATACCCAAGCACTCTGAATGTTTGGAAGTGTTCATTTTCTCTCTGAGTTAATGGTGAGCAACCATAACCCTAAGTGGAATTTTCCTCCAAGGGATGTTCCCATGTATTTTACCATTAAAACATAATATGGAGATAAGAAAAAAAAATCAGTGCCCTCCCTAACTATAAAAATACATGGGAAATCCCATTGGAGGAAAATTCCACTTAGGGTTAGGGATAGCTCACCATGAACTCGGATAGAAAAATGGACACTGCCAGCACACTCAGAGTGCTTGGATATGGTTAGGAGGAAACTGAATTTTCTTATCTACCCTATCAATGTTTCCTTGTAAAATACATTGGAAAATCCCATTGGGGGGAAATTCCAGTTAGGATTAGATTAGGTCACCATCAACTAGAAAAGTCAGTGCCCTCCTAACTGTACCCAAGCACTCTGAGTTTGCTGGAAGTGTTCATTTTTCTATCCGAGTTCATGGTGACCTAGACCTAACCCTAACTGGAATTTTTTCCCAATGGGATTTTCCGATGTATTTTATCAGGAAACATAGAAACGGTAGACTAGAAAAGTCACTGCCATCCTAACAATACCCAAGCACTCTGAGTGTTCTGGCAGTGTACATTTTTCTCTCTGAGTTAATGGTGAGCTAACCCTAACCCTAACTGGAATTTTCCCCCAATGGGATTTTCCCATGTATTTTACCTGGAAACATTAATAGGGTAAATGAGAAAAGTCAGTGCCCTCCTAACCATAAAATACATGGGAAAATCCCATTGGAGGAAAATTCCAGTTAGCGTTAGGGTTAGGTCACCATGAACTCAGAGAGAAAAATGGACATTGCCAGCATACCAAGAGTGCTTAGGTATGGTTAGGAGGGCACTGACTTTTCTAATCTACCGTATCTATGTTTCCTGGTGAAAATACATGGGAAAATCCCATTGGGGGAAAATTCCAGTTAGGATTAGGGTTAGGTCACCATGAACTCGGAGTGAAAAATGGACACTGCCAGCAAACTCAGATTGCTTGGGTATGGTTAGGAAGGCACTGACTTTTCTTATCTACCCTATCAATGTTTCCTGGTAAAATACATGGGAAAATCCCATTGGAGGAAAATTCCACTTAGGGTTAGGGATAGCTCACCATGAACTCGGATAGAAAAATGGAAACTGCCAGAACACTCAGAGTGCTTGGGTATCGTTAGGAGGGCACTGACTTTTCTAGTCTACCGTATCTATGATTCCTGGTAAAATACATGGGACAATCCCATTGGGGGAAAATTCCAGTTAGGATTAGGGTTAGCTCACCATGAACATGGAGAGAAAAATGGACACTGCTAGCAAACTCAGAGTGCTTGGGTATGGTTAGGACGGCACTGACTTTTCTTATCTACCCAATCAATGTTTCATTGTAAAATACATGGGAAAATCCCATTGGAGGAAAATTCCAGTTAGGGTTAGGGTTAGGTCACCATGAACTCGGATAGAAAAATGGATACTGTCAGCACACTCAGAGTGTGTGGGCATGGTTAGGAGGGCACTGACTTTTCTAGTCTACCGTAACTATGTTTCCTGGTAAAATACATGGGAAAATCCTATTGGAGAAAAATTCCAGTTAGGATTAGGGTTAGGTCACCATGAACTCAGATAGAAAAATCGATACTGTCAGCACACTCAGAGTTCTTGGGTATGGTTAGGAGGGCACTGAATTTTCTAGTCTACCATATCTATGTTTTCTGGTAAAATACGTGGGAACATCCCATTGGGGGAAATTCCAGTTAGGATTAGGGTTAGGTCACCATAAACTAGAAAAGTCAGTGCTCTCCTAACCGTACCCAAGCACTCTGAATTTGCTGGAAGTGTCCAATTTTCTATCTGAGTTCATGGTGACATAACCCTAACCCTAACTGGAATTTTTCCCAAATGGGATTTTCCAATATATTTTACCAGGAAACATAGATACGGTAGACTAGAAAAGTCAGTGCCCTCCTAACCATACCCAAGCACTCTGATTGTTCTGGAAGTGTTCATTTTTCTCTCTGAGTTAATGGTGAGCTAACCCTAACCCTAAGTGGAATTTTCCTCCAATGGGATTTTCCCATGTATTTTACCATTAAACATTAATATGGTAGATAAGAAAAATCAGTGCCCTCCTAACTATAAAATACATGGGGAAATCCCATTGGAGGAAAATTCCAGTTAGGGTTAGGGTTAGGTCATCATGAACTCGGATAGAAAAATGGATACTGCCAGCATACTCAGAGCGCTTGGGTATGGTTAGGAGGGCATGACTTTTCTAGTCTACCGTATCTATGTTTCCTGGTAAAATACATTGGAAAATCCCATTGGGGGGAAATTCCAGTTAGGATTAGATTAGGTCACCATCAACTAGAAAAGTCAGTGCCCTCCTAACTGTACCCAAGCACTCTGAGTTTGCTGGAAGTGTCCATTTTTCTATCCGAGTTCATGGTGACCTAACCCTAACCCTAACTGGAATTTTTTCCCAATGGGATTTTCCGATGTATTTTACCAGGAAACATAGAAACGGTAGACTAGAAAAGTCACTGCCATCCTAACAATACCCAAGCACTCTGAGTGTTCTGGCAGTGTACATTTTTCTCTCTGAGTTAATGGTGAGCTAACCCTAACCCTAACTGGAATTTTCCCCCAATGGGATTTTCCCATGTATTTTACCTGGAAACATTAATAGGGTAAATGAGAAAAGTCAGTGCCCTCCTAACCATAAAATACATGGGAAAATCCCATTGGAGGAAAATTCCAGTTAGCGTTAGGGTTAGGTCACCATGAACTCAGAGAGAAAAATGGACATTGCCAGCATACCAAGAGTGCTTAGGTATGGTTAGGAGGGCACTGACTTTTCTAATCTACCGTATCTATGTTTCCTGGTGAAATACATGGGAAAATCCCATTGGGGGAAAATTCCAGTTAGGATTAGGGTTAGGTCACCATGAACTCGGAGTGAAAAATGGACACTGCCAGCAAACTCAGATTGCTTGGGTATGGTTAGGAAGGCACTGACTTTTCTTATCTACCCTATCAATGTTTCCTGGTAAAATACATGGGAAAATCCCATTGGAGGAAAATTCCACTTAGGGTTAGGGATAGCTCACCATGAACTCGGATAGAAAAATGGAAACTGCCAGAACACTCAGAGTGCTTGGGTATCGTTAGGAGGGCACTGACTTTTCTAGTCTACCGTATCTATGATTCCTGGTAAAATACATGGGACAATCCCATTGGGGGAAAATTCCAGTTAGGATTAGGGTTAGCTCACCATGAACATGGAGAGAAAAATGGACACTGCTAGCAAACTCAGAGTGCTTGGGTATGGTTAGGACGGCACTGACTTTTCTTATCTACCCAATCAATGTTTCATTGTAAAATACATGGGAAAATCCCATTGGAGGAAAATTCCAGTTAGGGTTAGGGTTAGGTCACCATGAACTCGGATAGAAAAATGGATACTGTCAGCACACTCAGAGTGTGTGGGCATGGTTAGGAGGGCACTGACTTTTCTAGTCTACCGTAACTATGTTTCCTGGTAAAATACATGGGAAAATCCTATTGGAGAAAAATTCCAGTTAGGATTAGGGTTAGGTCACCATGAACTCAGATAGAAAAATCGATACTGTCAGCACACTCAGAGTTCTTGGGTATGGTTAGGAGGGCACTGAATTTTCTAGTCTACCATATCTATGTTTTCTGGTAAAATACGTGGGAACATCCCATTGGGGGAAATTCCAGTTAGGATTAGGGTTAGGTCACCATAAACTAGAAAAGTCAGTGCTCTCCTAACCGTACCCAAGCACTCTGAATTTGCTGGAAGTGTCCAATTTTCTATCTGAGTTCATGGTGACATAACCCTAACCCTAACTGGAATTTTTCCCAAATGGGATTTTCCAATATATTTTACCAGGAAACATAGATACGGTAGACTAGAAAAGTCAGTGCCCTCCTAACCATACCCAAGCACTCTGATTGTTCTGGAAGTGTTCATTTTTCTCTCTGAGTTAATGGTGAGCTAACCCTAACCCTAAGTGGAATTTTCCTCCAATGGGATTTTCCCATGTATTTTACCATTAAACATTAATATGGTAGATAAGAAAAATCAGTGCCCTCCTAACTATAAAATACATGGGGAAATCCTATTGGAGGAAAATCCCAGTTAGGGTTAGGGTTAGGTCACCATGAACTCGGATAGAAAAATGGATACTGCCAGCATACTCAGAGCGCTTGGGTATGGTTAGGAGGGCATGACTTTTCTAGTCTACCGTATCTATGTTTCCTGGTAAAATACATTGGAAAATCCCATTGGGGGGAAATTCAAGTTAGGATTAGATTAGGTCACCATCAACTAGAAAAGTCAGTGCCCTCCAAACTGTACCCAAGCACTCTGAGTTTGCTGGAAGTGTCCATTTTTCTATCCGAGTTCATGGTGACCTAACCCTAACCCTAATCCCATTTTTTCCCAATGGGATTTTCCGATGTATTTTACCAGGAAACATAGAAACGGTAGACTAGAAAAGTCACTGCCATCCTAACAATACCCAAGCACTCTGAGTGTTCTGGCAGTGTACATTTTTCTCTCTGAGTTAATGGTGAGCTAACCCTAACCCTAACTGGAATTTTCTCCCAATGGGATTTTCCCATGTATTTTACCTGGAAACATTAATAGGGTAAATGAGAAAAGTCAGTGCCCTCCTAACCATAAAATACATGGGAATATCCCATTGGAGGAAAATTCCAGTTAGCGTTAGGGTTAGGTCACCATGAACTCAGAGAGAAAAATGGACATTGCCAGCATACTAAGAGTGCTTAGGTATGGTTAGGAGGGCACTGACTTTTCTAATCTACCGTATCTATGTTTCCTGGTGAAATACATGGGAAAATCCCATTGGGGGAAAATTCCAGTTAGGATTAGGGTTAGCTCATCGTTAACTCAGAGAGAAAAATGGACACTGCCAGAACACTCAGAGTGCTAGGATATGATTAGGAGGGCACTGACTTTTCTAGTGTACCGTGTCTATGTTTCCTGGGAAAATACATGGGAAAATCCCATTGGGGGAAAATTCCAGTTAGGATTAGGGTTAGGTCACCATGAACTCAGAAAGGAAAATGGACACTGCCAGCACACTCAGAGTGCTTGGGTATCGTTAGGAGGGCACTGACTTTTCTAGTCTACCGTATCTATGATTCCTGGTAAAATACATGGGACAATCCCATTGGGGGAAAATTCCAGTTAGGATTAGGGTTAGCTCACCATGAACATGGAGAGAAAAATGGACACTGCTAGCAAACTCAGAGTGCTTGGGTATGGTTAGGACGGCACTGACTTTTCTTATCTACCCAATCAATGTTTCCTTGTAAAATACATGGGAAAATCCCATTGGAGGAAAATTCCAGTTAGGGTTAGGGTTAGGTCACCATGAACTCGGATAGAAAAATGGATACTGTCAGCACACTCAGAGTGTGTGGGTATGGTTAGGAGG
Organism: Crotalus tigris; assembly: GCF_016545835.1. Lineage (NCBI taxonomy): Eukaryota > Metazoa > Chordata > Lepidosauria > Squamata > Viperidae > Crotalus > Crotalus tigris. The sequence continues at coordinate 801,635 of NW_024097531.1, read as the reverse complement.
GCACTGACTTTTCTAGTCTACCGTAACTATGTTTCCTGGTAAAATACATGGGAAAATCCTATTGGAGAAAAATTCCAGTTAGGATTAGGGTTAGGTCACCATGAACTCGGATAGAAAAATCGATACTGTCAGCACACTCAGAGTGCTTGGGTATGGTTAGGAGGGCACTGAATTTTCTAGTCTACCGTATCTATGTTTTCTGGTAAAATACGTGGGAACATCCCATTGGGGGAAATTCCAGTTAGGATTAGGGTTAGGTCACCATAAACTAGAAAAGTCAGTGCTCTCCTAACCGTACCCAAGCACTCTGAATTTGCTGGAAGTGTCCAATTTTCTATCTGAGTTCATGGTGACATAACCCTAACCCTAACTGGAATTTTTCCCAAATGGGATTTTCCAATATATTTTACCAGGAAACATAGATACGGTAGACTAGAAAAGTCAGTGCCCTCCTAACCATACCCAAGCACTCTGATTGTTCTGGAAGTGTTCATTTTTCTCTCTGAGTTAATGGTGAGCTAACCCTAACCCTAAGTGGAATTTTCCTCCAATGGGATTTTCCCATGTATTTTACCATTAAACATTAATATGGTAGATAAGAAAAATCAGTGTCCTCCTAACTATAAAATACATGGGGAAATCCCATTGGAGGAAAATTCCAGTTAGGGTTAGGGTTAGGTCACCATGAACTCGGATAGAAAAATGGATACTGCCAGCATACTCAGAGCGCTTGGGTATGGTTAGGAGGGCATGACATTTGTAGTCTACCGTATCTATGTTTCCTGGTAAAATACATTGGAAAATCCCATTGGGGGGAAATTCCAGTTAGGATTAGATTAGGTCACCATCAACTAGAAAAGTCAGTGCCCTCCTAACTGTACCCAAGCACTCTGAGTTTGCTGGAAGTGTTCATTTTTCTATCCGAGTTCATGGTGACCTAACCCTAACCCTAACTGGAATTTTTTCCCAATGGGATTTTCCGATGTATTTTACCAGGAAACATAGAAACGGTAGACTAGAAAAGTCACTGCCATCCTAACAATACCCAAGCACTCTGAGTGTTCTGGCAGTGTACATTTTTCTCTCTGAGTTAAAGGTTAGCTAACCCTAATCCTAACTGGAATTTTCCCCCAATGGGATTTTCCCATGTATTTTACCAGGAAACATTAATAGGGTAAATGAGAAAAGTCAGTGCCCTCCTAACCATAAAATACATGGGAAAATCACATTGGAGGAAAATTCTAGTTAGGGTTAGGGTTAGGTCCCCATGAACTCGGATAGAAAAATGGATACTGACAGAAAACTCAGATTGCTTGGGTATGGTTAGGAGGGCAATGACTTTTCTAGTCTACCGTAACTATGTTTCCTGGTAAAAAAATGGGAAAATCCTATAGGAGGAAAATTCAAGTTAGGATTAGGGTTAGGTCACCATGAACTTGGAGTGAAAAATGGACACTGCCAGAACACTCAGGGAAGTGCGTGGGTACGGTTAGGTTAGATAGGAATCATGATGGTTTCAGTTAGTCTACCGTAACTATGGTTTCCTGAGTAGTAAAATAATGGGAAAATCCCATTGGAGGAAACATTCCGATACTTAGGGGGTTAGGAGGGGAACTAGCTCACTATGTTTTCTATGAACTCCGGATTATAGAAAAATTCCACTAGGATTAGCACTCAGAGTGCTTGGTGACCTGGTTAGGAGGAACTGAATTTTTTTATCTACCCTAACCCTCAATTTTCCTCCAATGGGTTTCCCTTGTAAAGTATGGGAATATAGATAAAAAATCAGTGCCCTCCTAACTATAAAATACATGGGGAAATCCCATTGGAGGAAAATTCCAGTTAGGGGTAGGGTTAGGTCACATGATATCGGATAGAAAAATGGATACTGCCAGCATACTCATAGCGCTTGGATATGGTTAGAGGGCATGACTTTTCTATTCTACCGTATCTATGTTTCCTGGTAAAATACATTGGAAAATCCCATTGGGGGGAAATTCCAGTTAGGATTAGATTAGGTCACCATCAACTAGAAAAGTCAGTGCCCTCCTAACTGTACCCAAGCACTCTGAGTTTGCTGGAAGTGTTCATTTTTCTATCCGAGTTCATGGTGACCTAACCCTAACCCTAACTGGAATTTTTTCCCAATGGGATTTTCCGATGTATTTTACCAGGAAACATAGAAACGGTAGACTAGAAAAGTCACTGCCATCCTAACAATACCCAAGCACTCTGAGTGTTCTGGCAGTGTACATTTTTCTCTCTGAGTTAAAGGTTAGCTAACCCTAATCCTAACTGGAATTTTCCCCCAATGGGATTTTCCCATGTATTTTACCAGGAAACATTAATAGGGTAAATGAGAAAAGTCAGTGCCCTCCTAACCATAAAATACATGGGAAAATCACATTGGAGGAAAATTCTAGTTAGGGTTAGGGTTAGGTCCCCATGAACTCGGATAGAAAAATGGATACTGACAGAAAACTCAGATTGCTTGGGTATGGTTAGGAGGGCAATGACTTTTCTAGTCTACCGTAACTATGTTTCCTGGTAAAAAAATGGGAAAATCCTATAGGAGGAAAATTCAAGTTAGGATTAGGGTTAGGTCACCATGAACTTGGAGTGAAAAATGGACACTGCCAGAACACTCAGAGTGCGTGGGAATGGTTAGGAGGGAACTGATTTTCTAGTCTACCGTAACTATGTTTCCTGGTAAAAAAATGGGAAAATCCCATTGGAGGAAAATTCCACTTAGGGTTAGGGATAGCTCACCATGAACTCGGATAGAAAAATGGACACTGCCAGCACACTCAGAGTGCTTGGGTATGGTTAGGAGGCACTGACTTTTCTTATCTACCGTAACTATGTTTCCTGGTAAAAAAATGGGAAAATCCCATTGGAGCAAAATTCTACTTAGGGTTAGGGTTAGCTCACCATGAACTCGGATAGAAAAATGGACACTGCCAGCACACTCAGAGTGCTTGGGTATGGTTAGGAGGACACTGAATTTTTTTTATCTACCCTATCAACGTTTCCTTGTAAAATACATGGGAAAATCCGATTGGAGGAAAATTCCAGTTAGGGATAGGGATAGCTCACCATGAACTCGGATAGAAAAATGGACACTGCCAGAACACTCAGAGTGCGTGGGAACGGTTAGGAGGGAACTGAGTTTTCTAGTCTACCGTAACTATGTTTCCTGGTAAAAAAATGGGAAAATCCTATAGGAGGAAAATTCCAGTTAGGATTAGGGTTAGGTCACCATGACCTTGGAGTAAAAAATGGACATTGCCAGAAAACTCAGAGTCCTTGGGTATGGTTAGGAGGCCACTGACTTTTTTTATCTACCCTATCAATGTTTCCTGGTAAAATACATGGGAAAATCCCATTGGAGGAAAATTCCAGTGAGGGTTAGGGATAGCTCACCATAAACTCGGATAGAAAAATGGACACTGCCAGAACACTCAGAGTGCGTGGGAACGGTTAGGAGGGAACTGACTTTTCTAGTCTACCGTAACTATGTTTCCTGGTAAAAAAAATGGGAAAATCCTATAGGAGGAAAATTCCAGTTAGGATTAGGGTTAGGTCACCATGAACGAAAAATGGACACTGCCAGAAAACTCAGATTGCTTGGGTATGGTTAGGAGGGCACTGACTTTTCTTATCTACCCTATCAATGTTTCCTGGTAAAATACATGGGAAAATCCCATTGGAGGAAAATTCCACTTAGGGTTAGGGATAGCTCACCATGAACTCGGATAGAAAAATGGACACTGCCAGCACACTCAGAGTGCTTGGATATGGTTAGGAGGAAACTGAATTTTCTTATCTACCCTATCAATGTTTCCTTGTAAAATACATTGGAAAATCCCATTGGGGGGAAATTCCAGTTAGGATTAGATTAGGTCACCATCAACTAGAAAAGTCAGTGCCCTCCTAACTGTACCCAAGCACTCTGAGTTTGCTGGAAGTGTTCATTTTTCTATCCGAGTTCATGGTGACCTAACCCTAACCCTAACTGGAATTTTTTCCCAATGGGATTTTCCGATGTATTTTACCAGGAAACATAGAAACGGTAGACTAGAAAAGTCACTGCCATCCTAACAATACCCAAGCACTCTGAGTGTTCTGGCAGTGTACATTTTTCTCTCTGAGTTAATGGTTAGCTAACCCTAATCCTAACTGGAATTTTCCCCCAATGGGATTTTCCCATGTATTTTACCAGGAAACATTAATAGGGTAAATGAGAAAAGTCAGTGCCCTCCTAACCATAAAATACATGGGAAAATCACATTGGAGGAAAATTCTAGTTAGGGTTAGGGTTAGGTCCCCATGAACTCGGATAGAAAAATGGATACTGACAGAAAACTCAGATTGCTTGGGTATGGTTAGGAGGGCAATGACTTTTCTAGTCTACCGTAACTATGTTTCCTGGTAAAAAAATGGGAAAATCCTATAGGAGGAAAATTCAAGTTAGGATTAGGGTTAGGTCACCATGAACTTGGAGTGAAAAATGGACACTGCCAGAACACTCAGAGTGCGTGGGAATGGTTAGGAGGGAACTGATTTTCTAGTCTACCGTAACTATGTTTCCTGGTAAAAAAATGGGAAAATCCCATTGGAGGAAAATTCCACTTAGGGTTAGGGATAGCTCACCATGAACTCGGATAGAAAAATGGACACTGCCAGCACACTCAGAGTGCTTGGGTATGGTTAGGAGGCCACTGACATTTCTTATCTACCGTAACTATGTTTCCTGGTAAAAAAATGGGAAAATCCCATTGGAGCAAAATTCTACTTAGGGTTAGGGTTAGCTCACCATGAACTCGGATAGAAAAATGGACACTGCCAGCACACTCAGAGTGCTTGGGTATGGTTAGGAGGACACTGAATTTTTTTTATCTACCCTATCAACGTTTCCTTGTAAAATACATGGGAAAATCCGATTGGAGGAAAATTCCAGTTAGGGATAGGGATAGCTCACCATGAACTCGGATAGAAAAATGGACACTGCCAGAACACTCAGAGTGCGTGGGAACGGTTAGGAGGGAACTGAGTTTTCTAGTCTACCGTAACTATGTTTCCTGGTAAAAAAATGGGAAAATCCTATAGGAGGAAAATTCCAGTTAGGATTAGGGTTAGGTCACCATGACCTTGGAGTAAAAAATGGACATTGCCAGAAAACTCAGAGTCCTTGGGTATGGTTAGGAGGCCACTGACTTTTTTTATCTACCCTATCAATGTTTCCTGGTCAAATACATGGGAAAATCCCATTGGAGGAAAATTCCAGTGAGGGTTAGGGATAGCTCACCATAAACTCGGATAGAAAAATGGACACTGCCAGAACACTCAGAGTGCGTGGGAACGGTTAGGAGGGAACTGACTTTTCTAGTCTACCGTAACTATGTTTCCTGGTAAAAAAAATGGGAAAATCCTATAGGAGGAAAATTCCAGTTAGGATTAGGGTTAGGTCACCATGAACTTGGAGTGAAAAATGGACACTGCCAGAAAACTCAGATTGCTTGGGTATGGTTAGGAGGGCACTGACTTTTCTTATCTACCCTATCAATGTTTCCTGGTAAAATACATGGGAAAATCCCATTGGAGGAAAATTCCACTTAGGGTTAGGGATAGCTCACCATGAACTCGGATAGAAAAATGGACACTGCCAGCACACTCAGAGTGCTTGGATATGGTTAGGAGGAAACTGAATTTTCTTATCTACCCTATCAATGTTTCCTTGTAAAATACATGGGAAAATCCCATTGGAGGAAAATTCCAGTTAGGGATAGGGATAGCTCACCATGAACTCGGATAGAAAAATGGACACTGCCAGAACACTCAGAGTGCGTGGGAACGGTTAGGAGGCAACTGACTTTTCTAGTCTACCATAACTATGTTTCCTGGTAAAAAAATGGGAAAATCCTATAGGAGGAAAATTCCAGTTAGGATTAGGGTTAGGTCACCATGAACTTGGAGTGAAAAATAGACACTGACAGAAAACTCAGATTGCTTGGGTATGGTTAGGAGGGCACTGACTTTTCTAGTCTACCGTAACTATGTTTCCTGGTAAAAAAATGGGAAAATCCTATAGGAGGAAAATTCAAGTTAGGATTAGGGTTAGGTCACCATGAACTTGGAGTGAAAAATGGACACTGCCAGAACAGTCAGAGTGCGTGGGTACGGTTAGGAGGGAACTGACTTTTCTAGTCTACCGTAACTATGTTTCCTGGTAAAAAAATGGGAAAATCCCATTGGAGGAAAATTCCACTTAAGGTTAGGGATAGCTCACCATGAACTCAGATAGAAAAATGGACACTGCCAGCACACTCAGAGTGCTTGCGTATGGTTAAGAGGACACTGAATTTTTTTATCTACCCTATCAATGTTTCCTTGTAAAATACATGGGAAAATCCGATTGGAGGAAAATTCCAGTTAGGGATAGGGATAGCTCACCATGAACTCGGATAGAAAAATGGACACTGCCAGAACACTCAGAGTGCGTGGGAACGGTTAGGAGGGAACTGACTTTTCTAGTCTACCGTAACTATGTTTCCTGGTAAAAAAATGGGAAAATCCCATTGGAGGAAAATTCCACTTAGGGTTAGGGATAGCTCACCATGAACTCGGATAGAAAAATGGACACTGCCTGCACACTCAGAGTGCTTGGGTATGGTTAGGAGGCCACTGACTTTTCTTATCTACCCTATCAATGTTTCCTGGTAAAATACATGGGAAAATCCCATTGGAGGAAAATTCCACTTAGGGTTTGGGTTAGCTCACCATGAACTTGGATAGAAAAATGGACACTGCCAGCACACTCAGAGTGCTTGGGTATGGTTAGGAGGACACTGAATTTTCTTATCTACCCTATCAATGTTTCCTTGTAAAATACATGGGAAAATCCCATTGGAGGAAAATTCCACTTAGGGTTAGGGTTAGCTCACCATTAACCCGGATAGAAAAATTGACACTGCCAGAACACTCAGAGTGCGTGGGTACGGTTAGGAGGGAACTGACTTTTCTACTCTACCGTAACTATGTTTCCTGGTAAAAAAAATGGGAAAATCCCATTGGAGGAAAATTCACATAGGGTTAGGGATAGCTCACCATGAACTCGCATAGAAAAATGGACACTGCTAGCAAACTCAGAGTGCTTGGGTATGGTTAGGAGGGCACTGACTTTTCTTATCTACCCTATCAATGTTTCTTGGTAAAATACATGGGAAAATCCCATTGGAGGAAAATTCCAGTTAGGGTTAGGGATAGCTCACCATGAACTCGGATAGAAAAATGGACAGTGCCAGAACACTCAGAGTGCGTGGGAACGGTTAGGAGGGAACTGACTTTTCTAGTCTACCATAACTATGTTTCCTGGTAAAAAAATGGGAAAATCCTATAGGAGGAAAATTCCAGTTAGGATTAGGGTTAGGTCACCATGAACTTGGAGTAAAAAATAGACATTGACAGAAAACTCAGATTGCTTGGGTATGGTTAGGAGGGCACTGACTTTTCTAGTCTACCGTAACTATGTTTCCTGGTAAAAAAATGGGAAAATCCTATAGGAGGAAAATTCAAGTTAGGATTAGGGTTAGGTCACCATGAACTTGGAGTGAAAAATGGACACTGCCAGAACAGTCAGAGTGCGTGGGTACGGTTAGGAGGGAACTGACTTTTCTAGTCTACAGTAACTATGTTTCCTGGTAAAAAAATGGGAAAATCCTATTGGAGGAAAATTCCAGATAGGATTAGGGTTAGGTCACCATGAACTCAGAGAGAAAAATGGACACTTCTAGCAAACTCAGAGTGCTTGGGTATGGTTTGCAGGGCACTGACTTTTCTTATCTACCCCATCAATGTTTCCTGGAGTTAGGATTAGGGTTAGGTCACCATGAACTTGGAGTAAAAAATAGACTGACAGAAAACTCAGATTGCTTGGGTATGGTTAGGAGGGCATGACTTTTCTAGTCTACCGTAACTATGTTTCCTGGTAAAAAAATGGGAAAATCCTATAGGAGGAAAATTCAAGTTAGGATTAGGGTTAGGTCACCATGAACTTGGAGTGAAAAATGGACACTGCCAGAACAGTCAGAGTGCGTGGGTACGGTTAGGAGGGAACTGACTTTTCTAGTCTACGTAACTATGTTTCCTGGTAAAAAAATGGGAAAATCCATTGGAGGAAAATTCCAGATAGGTTAGGGTTAGGTCACCATGAACTCAGAGAGAAAAATGGACACTTCTGCAAACTCAGAGTGCTTGGGTATGGTTTGCAGGGCACTGACTTTTCTTATCTACCCTATCAATGTTTCCTGGTAAAATACATGGGAAAATCCCATTGGAGGAAAATTCCACTTAGGGTTAGGGTTAGCTCACCATGAACTTGGATAGAAAAATGGACACTGCCAGCACACTCAGAGTGCTTGGGTATGGTTAGGAGGACACTGAATTTTTTTATCTACCCTATCAATGTTTCCTTGTAAAATGCATGGGAAAATCCCATTGGAGGAAAATTCCAGTTAGGGATAGGGATAGCTCACCATGAACTCGGATAGAAAAATGGACACTGCCAGAACACTCAGAGTACGTGGGAACGGTTAGGAGGGAACTGACTTTTCTAGTCTACCGTAACTATGTTTCCTGGTAAAAAAATGGGAAAATCCCATTGGAGGAAAATTCCACTTAGGGTTAGGGATAGCTCACCATGAACTCGGATAGAAAAATGGACACTGCCTGCACACTCAGAGTGCTTGGGTATGGTTAGGAGGCCACTGACTTTTCTTATCTACCCTATCAATGTTTCCTGGTAAAATACATGGGAAAATCCCATTGGAGGAAAATTCCACTTAGGGTTAGGGTTAGCTCACCATGAACTTGGATAGAAAAATGGACTCTGCTAGCACACTCAGAGTGCTTGGGTACGGTTAGGAGGACACTGACTTTTCTTATCTACCCTATCAATGTTTCCTTGTAAAATACATGGGAAAATCCCATTGGGGGAAAATTCCAGTTAGGGATAGGGATAGCTCACCATGAACTCGGATAGAAAAATGGACACTGCCAGAACACTCAGAGTGCGAGGGAACGGTTAGGAGGGAACTGACTTTTCTAGTCTACCGTAACTATGTTTCCTGGTAAAAAAATAGGAAAATCCTATAGGAGGAAAATTCCAGTTAGGATTAGGGTTAGGTCACCATGACCTTGGAGTGAAAAATGGACATTGCCAGAAAACTCAGAGTGCTTGGGTATGGTTAGGAGGCCACTGACTTTTTTTATCTACCCTATCAATGTTTCCTGGTAAAATACATGGGAAAATCCCATTGGAGGAAAATTCCAGTAAGGGTTAGGGATAGCTCACCATGAACTCGGATAGAAAAATGGACACTGCCAGAACACTCAGAGTGCGTGGGAACGGTTAGGAGGGAACTGACTTTTCTAGTCTACCGTAACTATGTTTCCTGGTAAAAAAATGGGAAAATCCTATAAAGGAAAATTCCAATTAGGATTAGCGTTAGGTCACCATGAACTTGGAGTGAAAAATGGACACTGCCAGAAAACTCAGATTGCTTGGGTATGGTTAGGAGGGCACTGACTTTTCTTATCTACCCTATCAATGTTTCCTGGTAAAATACATGGGAAAATCCCATTGGAGGAAAATTCCAGTAAGGGTTAGGGATAGCTCACCATGAACTCGGATAGAAAAATGGACACTGCCAGCACACTCAGAGTGCTTGGGTATGGTTAGGAGGACACTGACTTTTCTTATCTACCCTATCAATGTTTCCTGGTAAAATACATGGGAAAATCCCATTGGAGGAAAATTCCACCTAGGGTTAGGGTTAGCTCACCATGAACTTGGATAGAAAAATGGACTCTGCTAGCACACTCAGAGTGCTTGGGTACGGTTAGGAGGGCACTGACTTTTCTTATCTACCGTAACTATGTTTCCTGGTAAAAAAATGGGAAAATCCCATTGGAGGAAAATTCCACTTAAGGTTAGGGATAGCTCACCATGAACTCGGATAGAAAAATGGACACTGCCAGCACACTCAGAGTGCTTGGGTATGGTTAGGAGGACACTGAATTTTTTTATCTACCCTATCAATGTTTCCTTGTAAAATGCATGGGAAAATCCCATTGGAGGAAAATTCCACTTAGGGTTAGGGTTAGCTCACCATGAACCCGGATAGAAAAATGAACACTACCAGCAAACTCAGAGTGCTTGGGTACAGTTTGGAGAGCACTGATTTTTCTAGTCTACCGTAACTATGTTTCCTGGTAAAATACGTGCGAACATCCCATTGGGGGAAATTCCAGTTAGGATTAGGGTTAGGTCACCATAAACTAGAAAAGTCAGTGCTCTCCTAACCGTACCCAAGAACTCTGATTGTTCAGGCAGTGTTCATTTTTCTCTCTGAGTTAATGGTGAGCTAACCCTAACCCTAAGTGGAATTTTCCTCCAAAGGGATTTTCCCATGTATTTTACCAGGAAACATTAATATGGTAGATAAGAAAAATCAGTGCCCTCCTAACCATAAAATACATGGGGAAATCCCATTGGAGGAAAATTCCAGTTAGGGTTAGGGTTAGATCACCATGAACTCGGATAGAAAAATGGATACTGTCAGCAGACTCACAGTGCTTGGGTAGGGTTAGTTGGGCACTGACTTTTCTAGTCTACCGTAAGGATGTTTCCTGGTAAAATACATGGGAAAATCCCATTGGGGGAAAATTCCAGTTAGGATTAGGGTTAGGTCACCATGAACTCAGAGAGAAAAATGGACACTGCCAGCAAACTCAGATTGCTTGGGTATGGTTAGGAGGGCACTGACTTTACTTATCTACCCTATCAATGTTTCCTGGTAAAATACAAGGGAAAATCCCTTTGTTGGAAAATTCCAGTTAGTATTAGGGTTCGGTCACCATGAACTAGAAAAGTCAGTGCCCTCCTAACTGTACCCAAGCACTCTGAGTTTGCTGGAAGTGTCCATTTTTCTATCCGAGTTCATGGTGACCTAACCCTAACCCTAACTGGAATTTTCCTCCAATGGGATTTTCCCATGTATTTTACCAGGAAACATTGATAGGGTAGATAAGAAAAGTCAGTGCCCTCCTAACCATACCCAAGCACTCTGAGTTTGTTGCAGTGTCCATTTTTCTCTCTGAGTTCATGGTGACCTAACCCTAATCCTAACTGGAATTTTTCCCCAATGGGATTTTCCCATGTATTTTACCAGGAAACATAGATACGGTAGACTAGAAAAGGCAGTGCCCTCCTAACCATACCCAAGCACTCTGAGTATGCTGGCAGTATCCATTTTTCTATCCAAGTTCATGGTTACCTAATCCTAATCCTAACTGGAATTTTCCTCCAATAGGATTTTCCCATGTATTTTACCAGGAAACATAGTTACAGTAGACTAGAAAATTCAGTACCCTCCTAATCATACCCAAGCACTCTGAGTGTGCTGACAGTATCCATTTTTCTATCTGAGTTCATGGTGACCTAACCCTAACCCTAACTGTATTTTTCCTCCAATGGGATTTTCCCATGTATTTTACCAGGAAACATTAATACGGTAGATAAGAAAAGTCAATGCCCTCCTAACTATAAAATTCCACTTAGGGTTAGGGTTAGCTCACCATGAAACCGATAGAAAAATGGACACTACCAGTAAACTCAGAGTGCTTGGATATGGTTAGGAGGGCACTGACTTTTCTAGTCTACCCTATCTATGTTTCCTGGTAAAATACATGGGAAAATCCCACTGGAGGAAAATTTAACATAGGGTTAGGGTTAGGTCACCTTGAATCTGAGAGAAAAATATACACAGCCAGCAAACACGGAATGCTTAGGTACCATTAGAAGGGCACTGACTTTTCTAGTCTACCCTATCTATGTTTCCTGCTAAAATACATGGGAAAATCCCATTGAAGGAAAATTCCACTTAGGGTTAGGTCACTATGAACTCGGAGAGAAAAATAGAAACTGACAGCAAACTAAGAGTGCTTGGGTATGGTTAGGAGGGCACTGATATTTCTAGTCTACCCTATCTATGTTTCCTGGTAAAATACATAGGAAAATCCCATTGGAGAAAAATTCCACTAAGGGTTAGGGTTAGCTTAGCATGAACTCAGAGAGAATAATGAACACTGCCAGCAAAGTCAGAGTGCTTCGGTACGGTTTGGAGAGCACTGACTTTTCTAGTGTACCATAACTATCTTTCCTGGTAAAATACATGGGAAAATCCTATTGGAGGAAAATTCCAGTTAGGATTAGGGTTAGGTCACCATGAACTTGGAGAGAAAAATGGACACTGCCAGCAAACTCAGAGTGCTTGTGTAAGGTTGGGAGAGCACTGAATTTTCTTATTTATCCTATCTATATTTCCTGGCAAAATACATGGGAAAACCCCATTGGGGAAAAATTCCAGTTAGAATTAAGGTTAGGTCACCATGAACTCAGAGAGAAAAATGGACACTGCAACAAACTCAGAGTGCTTGTGTACGGTTTGCAGAGCACTGATTTTTCTTATTTATCCTATCAATGTTTCCTGGTAAAATACATGGGAAAATCCCATTGGAGGAAAATTCCAGTTAGGATTAGGTTTAGGTCACCATGAACTGAGACAGAAAAATGGACACAGCCAGCATACTCAGATTGCTTGGGTATGGTTAGGAGGGCACTGACTTTTCTAGTCTACCGTAACTATGTTTCCTGGTAAAATACATGGGAAAATCCTATTGGAGGAAAATTCCAGTTAGGATTAGGGTTAGGTCACGATGAACTCAGAGAGAAAAATGGACATTGCCAGTATACTCAGAGTGCTTGGGTATGGTTAGGAGGGCACAGACTTTTCTAGTCTACCGTATCTATGATTCCTGGTAAAATACATGGGAAAATCCCATTGGGGGGAAATTCCAGTTAGGTTTAGGGTTAGTTCACCATGAACTAGAAAAGTCAGTGCCCTCCTAACCATACCCAAGCACTCTGAGTATGCTGGCTGCGTCCATTTTTCTCTCTCAGTTCATGGTGACCTTACACTAATCCTAACTGGAATTTTTCCCCAATGGGATTTTCCCATGTATTTTACCAGGAAACATAGATACGGTAGACTAGAAAAGTCAGTGCCCTCCTAACCATACCCGAGCACTCTGAGTGTTCTGGCAGTGTACATTTTTCTCTCTGAGTTAATGGTGAGCTAACCCTAACCCTAAGTGGAATTTTCCTCCAATGTGATTTTCCCATGTATTTTACAAGGAAACATTAATAGGGCAGATGAGAAAAGTCAATGCCCTCCTAACCATAAAATACATGGGAAAATCTCATTGGAGGAAAATTCCTCTTAGGGTTAGGGATAGCTCACCATGAACTCGGATAGAAAAATGGACACTGCTAGCACACGCAGAGTGCTTGGGTATGGTTAGGAGGGCACTGACTTTTCTAGTCCACCGTAATTATGTTTGCTGGTAAAATACATGGGAAAATCCGATGGGAGGAAAATTCCAGTTTGGATTAGGGTTAGGTCACCATGAACTCAGAAAGAAAAATGGACATTGCCAGCATACTCAGAGTGCTTGGGTACGGTCAGGAGGGCACTGACTTTTCTAGTCTACCGTATCTATGTTTCCTGGTAAAATACATGGGAAAATCCTATTGGAGGAAAATTCCAGTTTGGATTAGGGTTAGGTCACCACGAACTCAGAGAGAAAAATGGACACTGCTAGCAAACTCAGAGTGCTTGAGTATGGTTAGGAGGGCACTGACTTTTCTTATCTACCCTATCAATGTTTCCTGGTAAAATACATGGGAATATCCCATTGGAGGAAAATTCCAGTTAGGGTTAGGGTTAGGTCACCATGAACTCGGATAGAAAAATGGATACTGTCAGCACACTCAGAGTGCTTGGGTATGCTTAGGAGGGCGCTGACTTTTCTAGTCTACCGTAACTATGTTTCCTGCTGAAATACCTGGGAAAATCACTTTCGGGGAAAATTCCAGTTAGGATTAGGGTTAGGTCACCATAAACTAGAAAAGTCAGTGCCCTCCTAACCGTACCCATGTTCTCTGAGTGTGCTGACAGTATTCATTTTTCTATCCGAGTTCATGGTGACCTAACCGTACCCCTAACTGGAATTTTCCTCCAATGGGATTTTCCCATGTATTTTACCAGGAAACTTTGATAGGGTAGATAAGAATAGTTAGTGCCCTCCTAACCATACCCAAGCACTCTGAGTTTGCTAGCAGTGTCCATTTTTCTATCTGAGTTCATGGTGACCTAACACTAATCCTAACTGGAATTTTCCTCCAATAGGATTTTCCCATGTATTTTACCAGGAAACAAAGTTACGGTTGACTAGAAAAGTCAGTGCTCTCCAAACCGTACCCAAGCACTCTGAGTTTGCTGGCTGTGTCCATTATTCTCTCTGAGTTCATGGTGACCTAACCCTAATAGTAACTGGAATTTTTCCTCAATGGGATTTTTCCATGTATTATACCAGGAGACTTTGATAGGGTAGATAAGAAAAGTCAGTGCCCTCCTAACCATACCCAAGCACTCTGAGTTTGCTAGCAGTGTCCATTTTTCTATCTGAGTTCATGGTGACCTAACACTAATCCTAACTGGAATTTTCCTCCAATAGGATTTTCCCATGTATTTTACCAGGAAACAAAGTTACGGTTGACTAGAAAAGTCAGTGCTCTCGAAACCGTACCCATGCACTCTGAGTTTGCTGGCTGTGTCCATTATTCTCTCTGAGTTCATGGTGACCTAACCCTAATAGTAACTGGAATATTTCCTCAATGGGATTTTTCCATGTATTTTATCAGGAAACATTGATAGGGTAGAGAAGAAAAGTAAGTGCCCTCCTAATCATACCCAAGCACTCTGAGTTTGCTGGCAGTGTCCATTATTCTCTCTGAGTTCATGGTGACCTAACCCTAATTGTAACTGGAATTTTTCCTCCAATGGGATTTTCCCATGTATTTTACCAGGAAACATTAATAGGGTAGATGAGAAAAGTCAGTGCCCTCCTAAGCATAAAATGCATGGGAAAATCCCATTGGAGGAACATTCCAGTTAACGTTAAGGTTAGGTCACCATGAACTCGGATAGAAAAATGGATACTGTCAGCATACTCAGAGTGCTTGGGTATGGTTAGGAGGGCACTGACTTTTCTAGTCTACCGTAAAGATTTTTCCTGGTAAAATACATGGGAAAATCCCATTGGGGGAAAATTCCAGTTAGGATTAGGGTTAGGTCACCATGAACTTGGAGTGAAAAATGGACACTGCCAGAAAACTGAGATTGCTTGGGTATGGTTAGGAGGGCACTGACTTTTCTTATCTACCCGATCAATGTTTCCTGGTAAAATACATGGGAAAATCCCATTGGAGGAAAATTCCACTTAGGGTTAGGGATAGCTCACCATGAACTCGGATAGAAAAATGGACACTGCCACAACACTCAGAGTGCTTGGGTGTGGTTAGGAGGGCACTGACTTTTCTTATCTACCCTATCAATGTTTCCTGGTAATATACATGGAAAAATCCCATTGGAGGAAAATACCAGTTAGGATTAGGGTTAGCTCACCATAAACTCGGATAGAAAAATGGACACTGCCAGAACACTCAGAGTGCGTGGGTACGGTTAGGAGGGAACTGACTTTTCTAGTCTACCGTAACTATGTTTCCTGGTAAAATAGATGGGAAAATCCCATTGGAGGAAAATTCCATTTAGGGTTAGGGTTAGGTCACCATGAACTCGGATAGAAAAATGGATACTGTCAGCACACTCAGAGTGCTTGGGTATGGTTAGGAGGGCACTGACTTTTCTAGTCTACCGTAACTATGTTTCCTGGTAAAATACATGGGAAAATCCTATTGGAGGGAAATTCCAGTTAGGATTAGGGTTAGGTCACCATGAACTCAGAGAGAAAAATTGTTACTGCCAGCAAACTCAGAGTTCTTGGGTATGGTTTGGAGGGCACTGACTTTTCTTATCTACCCCATCAAAGTTTCCTGGTAAAATACATGGGAAAATCCCATTGGAGGAAAATTCCACTTAGGGTTAAGGTTAGGTCACCATGAACTCGGATAGAAAAATGCACACTACCAGCACATTCAGAGTGATTCGGTACGGTTACGAGGGCACTGACTTTTCTCGTCTACCGTATCTAAGTTTCCATGTAAAATACATGGGAAAATCCCATTGCAGGAAAATTCTACTTAGGGTTAGGGTTAGGGTTAGGTCAACATGAACTCGGATAGAAAAATGGACACTGTCAGCACACTCAGAGTGCTTGGGTACGGTTAGGACGGCACTGACTTTTCTAGTCTACTGTAACTACGTTTCCTCGTAAAATACATGGGGAAATCCTATTGGAGAAAAATTCCAGTTAGGTTTAGGGTTAGGTCACCATGAACGTAGAGAGAAAAATGGACACTGCCATCAAACTCAGAGTGCTTGGGTATGGTTAGGAGGGCACTGACATTTCTAGTCTACCGTATCTAAGTTACCTGGTAGAATACATTGGAAAATCCCATTGGGGGGAAATTCCAGTTAGGGGTAGGGTTAGGTCACCATGAACTCGGATAGAAAAATGAATACTGTCAGCACACTCAGAGAACCTGGGTATGGTTAGGAGGGCACTGACTTTTCTAGTTTATGGTGACCTAACCCTAATTCTAACTGCAATTTTCCTCCAATGGGATTTTCCCATGTATTTTACCAGGAAACATAGATACGGTAGATAAGAAAAGTCAGTGCCCTCCTAACCATACCCAAGAACTCTGAGTTTGTTGCAGTGTCCATTTTTCTCTCTCAGTTCATGGTGTCTTAACCCTAATCCTAACTGGAATTTTTCCCCAATGGGATTTTCCCATGTATTTTACCAGGAAACATAGATACGGTAGACTAGAAAAGTCAGTGCCCTCCTAAGCATACCCAAGCACTCTGAGTTTGCTGGCAGTGTCCATTATTCTCTCTGAGTTCATGGTGACCTAACCCTAACGCTGACTGGAATTTTCCTCCAATGGGATTTTCCCATGTATTTTATGGTTCGAGGGCACTGACTTTTCTCATCTACCGTATTAAAGTTTCCTGGTAAAATACATGGGAAAAATCCCATTGGAGGAAAATTCCACGTAGGGTTAGGGTTAGCTCAACATTAACTCAGAGAGTAAAATGGACACTGCCAGAACACTCAGCGTGCTAGGGTATGGTTAGGAGGGCACTGACTTTTCTAGTCTACCGTATCTATGTTTCCTGGTAAAATACATGGAAAAATCCCATTGGGGAAACATTCCAGTTACGATTAGGGTTAGGTCACCAGAACTCTGAGAGAAAAATGGACACTGCTAGCAAACTCAGAGTGCTTGGGTATGGTTAGGAGGGCACTGACATTTCTTATCTATCCTATCAATATTTCCTGATAAAATACATGGGAAAATCCCATTGGAGGAAAATTCCAGTTAGAATTAGGGTTAGGTCACCATGAACTCAGAGAGAGAAATGGACACTGCAAGCATACTCAGAGTGCTTGGGTATGGTTAGGAGGGCACTTACTTTTCTAGTCTACCGTATCTAAGTTTCCTGGTAAAATACATTGGAAAATCCCATTGGGGGGAAATTCCAGTTAGGATTAGGGTTAGGTCACCATGAACTTAGAGAGAAAAATGGACATTGCCAGCATACTCAGAGAGCTTGGGTATGGTTAGGAGGGCACTGACTTTTCTAGTTCATGGTGACCTAACCTTAACCCTAAGTGGAATTTTCCACCAATGGCCTTTTCCCCTGTATTTTACCAGGAAACATAGATACGGTAGATAAGAAAAGTCAGTGCCCTCCTAACCATACCCAAGCACTCTGAGTGTGCTGGCAGTGTCCATTTTTCTCTGGACACTGCCAGCAAACTCAGATTGCTTGGGTATGGTTAGGAGGGCACTGACTTTACTTATCTACCCTATCAATGTTTCCTGGTAAAATACATGGGAAAATCCCATTGGGGGGAAATTCCAGTTAGGATTAGGGTTAGGTCACCATGAACTAGAAAACTCAGTGCACTCCTAACCGTACCCAAGCACTCTGAGTTTGCTGGAAGTGTCCATTTTTCTATCCGAGTTCATGGTTACCCAACCCTAACCCTAACTGGAATTTTCCTCCAATGGGATTATTCCATGTATTTTACCAGGAAACATTGATAGGGTTGATAAGAAAAGTCAGTGCCCTCCTAACCATACCCCAGTCCTCTGAGTTTTTTGCAGTGTCCATTTTTCTCTCTGAGTTCATGGTGACCTAACCCTAATCCTAACTGCAATTTTCCTCCAATAGGATTTTCTCATGTATTTTACCAGGAAACATAGTTACGGTAGACTAGAAAAGTCAGTGCTCCCCAAACCGTACCAAGCACTCTGAGTTTGCTGGTAGTGTCCATTATTCTCTCTGAGTTCATGGTGACCTAACCCTAATCCTAACTGGAATTTTTCCCCAATGGGATTTTTCCATGTATTTTACCAGGAAACATAGATACGGTAGACTAGAAAAGTCAGTGCCCTCCTAACCATACCCTAGCACTCTGAGTGTTCTTGCAGTGTCCAGAGAAAAATGGACACTGCCAGCATACTCAGAGTGCTTGGGTATGGTTAGGAGGGCACTTATTTTTCTAGTCTACCGTACCTAGGTTTCCTGGTAAAATACATTGGAAAATCCCATTGGGGGGAAATTCCAGTTACGATTAGGGTTAGGTCACCATGAATTAGAAAAGTCAGTGCCCTCCTGACCGTACCCAAGCACTCTGAATTTGCTGGAAGTGTCCATTTTTCTATCCGATTTCATGGTGACCTAACCGTAACCCTAACTGGAATTTTCCTCCAATGGGATTTTCCCATGTATTTTACCAGGAAATATAGATATGGTAGATAAGAAAAGTCAGTGCCCTCCTAACCATACCCAAGCACTCTGAGTTTGTTGCAGTGTCCATTTTTCTCTCTCAGTTCATGGTGACTTCACCCTAATCCTAACTGTAATTTTTCCCCAATGGGATTTTCCCATGTATTTTACCAGGAAACATAGATACGGTAGACTAGAAAAGTCAGTGCCCTCCTAACCATACCCAAGCACTCTGAGAATGCTGGCAGTATCCATTTTTCTATCCGAGTGCATGGTGACCTAACCCTAATCCTAACTGGAATTTTCCTCCAAGAGGATTTTCCCATGTATTTTACCAGGAAGCACAGTGACGGTAGACTAGAAATGTCAGTGCTCTCCTAACCATACACTAGCACTCTGAGTGTTCTGGCAGTGTCCAGAGAAAAATGGACACTGCCAGCAAACTCGGATTGCTTCGGTATGACTAGGGGATTTTCCCATGTATTTTACCAGGAAACATTGATAGGGTAGATAAGAAAAGTCAGTGCCCGCCTAACCATACCCAAGCTCTCTGAGTATGCTGGCAATGTCCATTTTTCTCTCTGAGTTCCTCGTGACCTAACCCTAACCCTAACTAGAATTTTCCTCCAATAGGATTTTCCCATGTATTTTACAAGAAAACATAGTTACGGTAGACTAGAAAAGTCAGTGCCCTCCTAACCATACCCAAGCACTCTGAGTTTGTTGCAGTGTCCATTTTTCTCTCTCAGTTCATGGTGACTTCACCCTAATCCTAACTGTAATTTTTCCCCAATGGGATTTTCCCATGTATTTTACCAGGAAACATAGATACGGTAGACTAGAAAAGTCAGTGCCCTCCTAACCATACCCAAGCACTCTGAGAATGCTGGCAGTATCCATTTTTCTATCCGAGTGCATGGTGACCTAACCCTAATCCTAACTGGAATTTTCCTCCAATAGGATTTTCCCATGTATTTTACCAGGAAGCACAGTGACGGTAGACTAGAAATGTCAGTGCTCTCCTAACCATACACTAGCACTCTGAGTGTTCTGGCAGTGTCCAGAGAAAAATGGACACTGCCAGCAAACTCGGATTGCTTCGGTATGACTAGGGGATTTTCCCATGTATTTTACCAGGAAACATTGATAGGGTAGATAAGAAAAGTCAGTGCCCGCCTAACCATACCCAAGCTCTCTGAGTATGCTGGCAATGTCCATTTTTCTCTCTGAGTTCCTCGTGACCTAACCCTAATCCTAACTAGAATTTTCCTCCAATAGGATTTTCCCATGTATTTTACAAGAAAACATAGTTACGGTAGACTAGAAAAGTCAGTGCCCTCCTAACCATACCCAAGCACTCTGAATATGATGACAGTATCCATTTTTCTATCCGAGTTCATGGTGAGCTAACCCTAATCCTAACTGGAATTTTCCCCCAATGGGATTTTCCCATGTATTTTACCAGGAAACATAAATACGGTAGACTAGAAAAGTCAGTGCCCTCCTAACCATACCCAAGCACTCTGAGTATGCTGGCAGTGTCCATTTTGCTTTCTCAGTTCATGGTGACCTAACCGTAATCCTAACTCTAATTTTCTTCCAATGGGATTGTCCCATGTATTTTACCAGGAAACATTGATAAGATAAATAAGAAAAGTCAATGCTCTGCAAACCGTACACAAGCACTCTGAGTTTGTTGCAGTGTCCATTTTTCTCTGTGAGTTCATGGTGACCTAACCTTAATTCTAACTGGAATTTTTCCCCAATAGGATTTTCCCATGTATTTTACCAGGAAACATAGTTACAGTAGACTAGAAAAGTCAGTGCCCTCCTAACCATAGCCAAGCACTCTGAGTTTGCTTACAGTGTCCACTTTTCTCTCCGAGTTCATGATGACCTAACCCTAATCCTAAGTGATATTTTCCTCTAATTGGATTTTCCCATGTATTTTACGAGAAAACATAGTTACAGTAGACTGGAAAAGTCAGTGCCCTCCTAACCATACCCAAGCACTCTGAGTGTGCTGATAGTATCCATTTTTCTATCTGAGTTCATGGTGACCTAACCCTAACCCTAACTGGATTTTTCCTCCAATGGGATTTTCCCATGTATTTTACCAGGAAACATTAATACGGTAGATAAGAAAAGTCAGTGCCTTCCTAACCATAAAATATATGGGGAAATACCATTGGAGGAAAATTCTAGATAGGGTTAGGGTTAGGTCACCATGAACTCGGATAGAAAAAGGGATACTGTCAGCACAATCAGAGTGCTTGGGTATGGTTAGGAGGGCACTGACTTTTCTAGTGTACCGTAACTATGTTTCCTGGTAAAATACATGGGAAAATCCTATTGGAAGAAAATTCCAGTTAGGATTAGGGTTAGGTCACGATGAACTCAGAGAGAAAAATGGACATTGCCAGTATACTCAGAGTGCTTGGGTATGGTTAGGAGGGCACAGACTTTTCTAGTCTACCGTATCTATAATTCCTGGTAAAATACATGGGAAAATCCCATTGGGGGAAAATTCCAGTTAGGATTAAGGTTAGCTCACCATGAACATGGAGAGAAAAATGGACACTGCCAGCAAACTCAGATTGCTTGGGTATGGTTAGGAGGGCACTGACTTTACTTATCTACCCTATCAATGTTTCCTGGTAAAATACATGAGAAAATCCCTTTAGGGGAAAATTCCAGTTAGGATTAGGGTTAGGTCACCATGAACTAGAAAAGTCAGTGCCCTCCTAACCGTACCCAAGCACTCTGAGTGTGCTGATAGTATCCATTTTTCTATCTGAGTTCATGGTGACCTAACCCTAACCCTAACTGGATTTTTCCTCCAATGGGATTTTCCCATGTATTTTACCAGGAAACATTAATACGGTAGATAAGAAAAGTCAGTGCCTTCCTAACCATAAAATATATGGGGAAATACCATTGGAGGAAAATTCTAGATAGGGTTAGGGTTAGGTCACCATGAACTCGGATAGAAAAAGGGATACTGTCAGCACAATCAGAGTGCTTGGGTATGGTTAGGAGGGCACTGACTTTTCTAGTGTACCGTAACTATGTTTCCTGGTAAAATACATGGGAAAATCCTATTGGAAGAAAATTCCAGTTAGGATTAGGGTTAGGTCACGATGAACTCAGAGAGAAAAATGGACATTGCCAGTATACTCAGAGTGCTTGGGTATGGTTAGGAGGGCACAGACTTTTCTAGTCTACCGTATCTATAATTCCTGGTAAAATACATGGGAAAATCCCATTGGGGGAAAATTCCAGTTAGGATTAAGGTTAGCTCACCATGAACATGGAGAGAAAAATGGACACTGCCAGCAAACTCAGATTGCTTGGGTATGGTTAGGAGGGCACTGACTTTACTTATCTACCCTATCAATGTTTCCTGGTAAAATACATGAGAAAATCCCTTTAGGGGAAAATTCCAGTTAGGATTAGGGTTAGGTCACCATGAACTAGAAAAGTCAGTGCCCTCCTAACCGTACCCAAGCATTCTGAGTTTGCTGGAAGTGTCCATTTTTCTATCCGAGTTCATGGTGACCTAACCCTAATCCTAACTGGAATTTTCCTCCAATAGGTTTTTCCCATGTATTTTACCAGGAAACATAGTTACAGTAGACTAGAAAACTCAGTGCCCTCCTAATCACACCCAAGCACTCTGAGCGTGCTGACAGTATACATTTTTCTATCCGAGTTCATGGTGACCTAACCCTAACCCTAATTGGAATTTTTCTTTAATGGGATTTTCCCATGTATATTACCAGGAAACATTGATAGGGCAGATAAGAAAAGTCAGTGCCCTCCTAACCATACCCAAGCACTCTGAGTTTGCTAGCAGTGTCCATTTTTCTCTCTGAGTTCATGGTGACCTAACCCTAATCCTAACTGGAATTTTCCTCCAATAGGATTTTCCCATGTATTTTACCAGGAAACATAGTTACAGTAGACTAGAAAACTCAGTGCCCTCCTAACCATACCCAAGCACTCTGAGTTTGCTAGCAGTGTCCATTTTTCTCTCTGAGTTCATGGTGACCTAACCCTAACCCTAACTGGATTTTTCCTCCAATGGGATTTTCCCATGTATTTTACCAGGAAACATTAATACGGTAGATAAGAAAAGTCAGTGCCCTCCTAACCATAAAATACATGGGGAAATGCCATTGGAGGAAAATTCCACTTAGGGTTACGGATAGCTCACCATGAACTCGGATAGAAAAATGGACACTGCCAGCACACTCAGAGTGCTTGGGTATGGTTAGGAGGACACTGAATTTTCTTATCTACCCTATCAATGTTTCCTTGTAAAATACATGGGAAAATCCCATTGGAGGAAAATTCCACTAAGGGTTAGGGTTAGCTCACCATGAACCCGGATAGAAAAATGGACACTGCCAGAACACTCAGAGTGTGTGGGTACGGTTAGGAGGGAACTGACTTTTCTACTATACCGTAACTATGTTTCTTGGTAAAAAAATGGGAAAATCCCATTGGAGGAAAATTCCACTTAGGGTTAGGGATAGCTCACCATGAACTCGGATAGAAAAATGGACACTGCTAGCAAACTCAGAGTGCTTGGGTATGTTTAGGAGGGCACTGACTTTTCTAATCTACCGTATCTATGTTTCCTGGTAAAATATATGAGAAAATCCTATAGGAGGAAAATTCCAGTTAGGATTAGGGTTAGGTCAACATGACCTTGGAGTGAAAAATGGACACTGCCAGAAAACTCAGAGTGCTTGGGTATGGTTAGGAGGCCACTGACTTTTCTTATCTACCCTATCAATGTTTCCTGCTAAAATACATGGGAAAATCCCATTGGAGGAAAATTCCAGTAAGGGTTAGGGATAGCTCACCATGAACTCGGATAGAAAAATGGACACTGCCAGAACACTCAGAGTGCGTGGGAACGGTTAGGAGGGAACTGACATTTCTAGTCTACCGTAACTATGTTTCCTGGTAAAAAAATGGGAAAATCCTATAGGAGGAAAATTCCAGTTAGGATTAGGGTTAGGTCACCATGAACTTGGAGTGAAAAATGGACACTGCCAGAAAACTCAGATTGCTTGGGTATGGTTAGGAGGGCACTGACTTTTCTTATCTACCCTATCAATGTTTCCTGGTAAAATACATGGGAAAATCCCACTGGAGGAAAATTCCACTTAGGGTTAGGATAGCTCACCATGAACTCGGATAGAAAAATGGACACTGCCAGCACACTCAGAGTGCTTGGGTATGGTTAGGAGGACACTGAATTTTCTTATCTACCCTATCAATTTTTCCTTGTAAAATACATGGGAAAATCCCATTGGAGGAAAATTCCACTTAGGGTTAGGGTTAGCTCACCATGAACCCGGATAGAAAAATGGACACTGCCAGAACACTCAGAGTGCGTGGGTACGGTTAGGAGGGAACTGACTTTTCTACTCTACCGTAACTATTTTTCCTGGTAAAAAAATGGGAAAATCCCATTGGAGGAAAATTCACTTAGGGTTAGGGATAGCTCACCATGAACTCGGATAGAAAAATGGACACTGCTAGCAAACTCAGAGTGCTTGGGTATGGTTAGGAGGGCACTGACTTTTCTTATAAACCCTATCAATGTTTCCTGGTAAAATACATGGGAAAATCCCTTTGGAGGAAAATTCCAGTTAGGGTTAGGGATAGCTCAACATGAACTCGGATAGAAAAACGGACACTGCCAGAACACTCAGAGTGCGTGGGAACGGTTAGGAGGGAACTGACTTTTCTAGTCTACCGTAACTATGTTTCCTGGTAAAAAAATGGGAAAATCCTATAAAGGAAAATTCCAGTTAGGATTAGCGTTAGGTCACCATGAACTTGGAGTGAAAAATGGACACTGCTAGAAAACTCAGATTGCTTGGGTATGGTTAGGAGGGCACTTACTTTTCTTATCTACCCTATCAATGTTTCCTGGTAAAATACATGGGAAAATCCCATTGGAGGAAAATTCCACTTAGGGTTAGGGATAGCTCACCATGAACTCGGATAGAAAAACAGACACTGCCAGCAAACTCAGAGTGCTTGGGTATGGTTAGGAGGGCACTGACTTTTCTTATCTACTCTATCAATGTTTCCTGGTAAAATACATGGGAAAATCCCATTGGAGGAAAATTCCACTTAGGGTTAGGGATAGCTCACCATGAACTCGGATAGAAAAATGGACACTACCAGAACACTCAGAGTGCGTGGGAACGGTTAGGAGGGAACTGACTTTTCTAGTCTACCGTAACTATGTTTCCTGGTAAAAAAATGGGAAAATCCTATAGGAGGAAAATTCCAGTTAGGATTAGGGTTAGGTCACCATGAACTTGGAGTGAAAAATGGACACTGCCAGAAAACTCAGACTGCTTGGGTATGGTTAGGAGGGCACTGACTTTTCTAGTCTACCGTAACTATGTTTCCTGGTAAAAAAATGGGAAATCCTATAGGAGGAAAATTCAAGTTAGGATTAGGGTTAGGTCACCATGAACTTGGAGTGAAAAACGGACACTGCCAGAACACTGAGAGTGCGTGCGTACGGTTAGGAGGGAACTGACTTTTCTAGTCTACCGTAACTATGTTTCCTGGTAAAAAAATGGGAAAATCCCATTGGAGGAAAATTCCACTTAGGGTTAGGGATAGCTCACCATGAACTCGGATACAAAAATGGACACTGCTAGCACACTCAGAGTGCTTGGGTATGGTTAGGAGGACACTGAATTTTCTTATCTACCCTATCAATTTTTCCTTGTAAAATACATGGGAAAATCCCATTGGAGGAAAATTCCACTTAGGGTTAGGGTTAGCTCACCATGAACCCGGATAGAAAAATGGACACTGCCAGAACACTCAGAGTGCGTGGGTACGGTTAGGAGGGAACTGACTTTTCTAGTCTACCGTAACTATGTTTCCTGGTAAAAAAATGGGAAAATCCCATTGGAGGAAAATTCACTTAGGGTTAGGGATAGCTCACCATGAACTCGCTTAGAAAAATGGACACTGCTAGCAAACTCAGAGTGCTTGGGTATGGTTAGGAGGGCACTGACTTTTCTAGTCTACCGTATCTATGTTTCCTGGTAAGATATATGAGAAAATCCTATTGGAGGAAAATTCCAGTTAGGATTAGGGTTAGGTCACCATGAACTCAGAGAGAAAAATAGACATTGCCAGCATACTAAGAGTGCCTGGGTATGGTTCGGAGGGCACTGACTTTTCTAATCTACCGTATCTATGTTTCCTGGTAAAATACATGGGAAAATCCCATTGGGGGAAAATTCCAGTTAGGATTAGGGTTAGGTCACCATGAACTCGGAGTGAAAAATGGACACTGCCAGCACACTCAGAGTGCTTGGGTATGGTTAGGAGGGCACTGAATTTTCGTATCTACCCTATCAATGTTTCTTTGTAAAATACATGGGAAAATTCCATTGGAGGAAAATTCCACTTAGGGTTAGGTTTAGCTCACCATGAACCTGGATAGAAAAATGGACACTGCCAGAACACTCAGAGTGCGTGGGTACGGTTAGGAGGGAACTGACTTTTCTAGTCTACCGTAACTATGTTTCCTGGTAAAAAAAATGGGAAAATCCCATTGGAGGAAAATTCCAGTTAGGGTTAGGGATAGCTCACCATGAACTCGGATAGAAAAATGGACACTGCTAGCAAACTCAGAGTGCTTGGGTATGGTTAGGAGGGCAGTGACTTTTCTAGTCTACCGTAACTATGTTTCCTGGTAAAATACATGGGAAAATCCCATTAGAGGAAAATTCCAGTGAGGGATAGGGATAGCTCACCATGAACTCGGATAGAAAAATGGACACTTCCAGAACACTCAGAGTGCGTGGGAACGGTTAGGAGGGAACTGACTTTTCTAGTCTACCGTAACTATGTTTCCTGGTAAAAAAATGGGAAAATCCTATAGGAGGAAAATTCCAGTTAGGATTAGGGTTAGGTCACCATGACCTTGGAGTGAAAAATGGACACTGCCAGAAAACTCAGAGTGCTTGGGTATGGTTAGGAGGCCACTGACTTTTCTTATCTACCCTATCAATGTTTCCTGGTAAAATACATGGGAAAATCCCACTGGAGGAAAATTCCACTTAGGGTTAGGATAGCTCACCATGAACTCGGATAAAAAAATGGACACTGCCAGCACACTCAGAGTGGTTGGGTATGGTTAGGAGGACACTGAATTTTCTTATCTACCCTATCAATTTTTCCTTGTAAAATACATGGGAAAATCCCATTGGAGGAAAATTCCACTTAGGGTTAGGGTTAGCTCACCATGAACCCGGATAGAAAAATGGACACTGCCAGAACACTCAGAGTCCGTGGGTACGGTTAGGAGGGAACTGACTTTTCTACTCTACCGTAACTATTTTTCCTGGTAAAAAAATGGGAAAATCCCATTGGAGGAAAATTCACTTAGGGTTAGGGATAGCTCACCATGAACTCGGATAGAAAAATGGACACTGCTAGCAAACTCAGAGTGCTTGGGTATGTTTAGGAGGGCACTGACTTTTCTAATCTACCGTATCTATGTTTCCTGGTAAAATATATGAGAAAATCCTATTGGAGGAAAATTCCAGTTAGGATTAGGGTTAGGTCACCATGAACTCAGAGAGAAAAATGGACATTGCAAGCATACTAAGAGTTCCTGGGTATGGTTCGGAGGGCACTGACTTTTCTAATCTACCGTATCTATGTTTCCTGGTAAAATACATGGGAAAATCCCATTGGGGGAAAATTCCAGTTAGGGTTAGGGATAGCTCAACATGAACTCACTTAGAAAAACGGACACTGCCAGAAAAATCAGAGTGTGTGGGAACGGTTAGGAGGGAACTGACTTTTCTAGTCTACCGTAACTATGTTTCCTGGTAAAAAAATGGGAAAATCCTATAAAGGAAAATTCCAGTTAGGATTAGTGTTAGGTCACCATGAACTTGGAGTGAAAAATGGACACTGCCAGAAAACTCAGATTGCTTGGGTATGGTTAGGAGGGCACTTACTTTTCTTATCTACCCTATCAATGTTTCCTGGTAAAATACATGGGAAAATCCCATTGGAGGAAAATTCCACTTAGGGTTAGGGATAGCTCACCATGAACTCGGATAGAAAAATGGACACTGCCAGAAAACTCAGATTGCTTGGGTATGGTTAGGAGGGCACTGACTTTTCTTATCTACCCTATCAATGTTTCCTGGTAAAATACATGGGAAAATTCCACTGGTTGGGTATGGTTAGGAGGACACTGAATTTTCTTATCTACCCTATCAATTTTTCCTTGTAAAATACATTGGAAAATCCCATTGGAGGAAAATTCCACTTAGGGTTAGGGTTAGCTCACCATGAACCCGGATAGAAAAATGGACACTGCCAGAACACTCAGAGTGCGTGGGTAAGGTTAGGAGGGAACTGACTTTTCTAGTCTACCGTAACTATTTTTCCTGGTAAAAAAATGGGAAAATCCCATTGGAGGAAAATTCACTTAGGGTTAGGGATAGCTTACCATGAACTCGGATAGAAAAATGGACACTGCTAGCAAACTCAGAGTGCTTGGGTATGGTTAGGAGGGCACTGACTTTTCTTATAAACCCTATCAATGTTTCCTGGTAAAATACATGGGAAAATCCCTTTGGAGGAAAATTCCAGTTAGGGTTAGGGATAGCTCAACATGAACTCGGATAGAAAAACGGACACTGCCAGAACACTCAGAGTGCGTGGGAACGGTTAGGAGGGAACTGACTTTTCTAGTCTACCGTAACTATGTTTTCTGGTAAAAAAATGGGAAAATCCTATAAAGGAAAATTCCAGTTAGGATTATCGTTAGGTCACCATGAACTTGGAGTGAAAAATGGACACTGCCAGAAAACTCAGATTGCTTGGGTATGGTTAGGAGGGCACTTACTTTTCTTATCTACCCTATCAATGTTTACTTGTAAAATACATGGGAAAATCCCATTGGAGGAAAATTCCACTTAGGGTTAGGGATAGCTCACCATGAACTCGGATAGAAAAATGGACATTAGCAGAACACTCAGAGTGCGTGGGTATGGTTAGGAGGGCACTGAGTTTTCTAGTCTACCGTAACTATGTTTACTGGTAAAAAAATGGGAAAATCCTATAGGAGGAAAATTCAAGTTAGGATTAGGGTTAGGTCACCATGAACTTGGAGTGAAAAATGGACACTGCCAGAACACTCAGAGTGCGTGCGTACGGTTAGGAGGGAACTGACTTTTCTAGCCTACCGTAACTATGTTTCCTGGTAAAAAAATGGGAAAATCTCATTGGAGGAAAATTCCACTTAGGGTTAGGGATAGCTCACCATGAACTCGGATAGAAAAATGGACACTGCTAGCACACTCAGAGTGCTTAGGTATGGTTAGGAGGACACTGAATTTTCTTATCTACCCTATCAATTTTTCCTTGTAAAATACATGGGAAAATCCCATTGGAGGAAAATTCCACTTAGGGTTAGGGTTAGCTCACCATGAACCCGGATAGAAAAATGGACACTGCCAGAACACTCAGAGTGCGTGCGTACGGTTAGGAGGGAACTGACTTTTCTACTCTACCGTAACTATGTTTCCTGGTAAAAAAATGGGAAAATCCCATTGGAGGAAAATTCACTTAGGGTTAGGGATAGCTCACCATGAACTCGCTTAGAAAAATGGACACTGCTAGCAAACGCAGAGTGCTTGGGTATGGTTAGGAGGGCACTGACTTTTCTTATCTACCCTATCAATGTTTCCTGGTAAAATACATGGTAAAATCCCATTGGAGGAAAATTCCAGTTAGGGTTAGGGATAGCTCACCATGAACTCGGATAGAAAAATGGACACTGCCAGAAAACTCAGAGTGCGTGGGAACGGTTAGGAGGGAACTGACTTTTCTAGTCTACCGTAACTATGTTTTTTGGTAAAAAAATGGGAAAATCCTATAAAGGAAAATTCCAGTTAGGATTAGCGTTAGGTCACCATGAACTTGGAGTGAAAAATGGACACTGCCAGAAAACTCAGAGTGCTTGGGTATGGTTAGGAGGCCACTGACTTTTCTTATCTACCCTATCAATGTTTCCTGGTAAAATACATGGGAAAATCCCATTGGAGGAAAATTCCAGTAAGGGTTAGGGATAGCTCACCATGAACTCGGATAGAAAAATGGACACTGCCAGAACACTCAGAGTGCGTGGGAACGGTTAGGAGGGAACTGACTTTTCTAGTCTACCGTAACTATGTTTCCTGGTAAAAAAATGGGAAAATCCTATAGGAGGAAAATTCCAGTTAGGATTAGGGTTAGGTCACAATGAACTTGGAGTGAAAAATGGACACTGCCAGAAAACTCAGATTGCTTGGGTATGGTTAGGAGGGCACTGACTTTTCTTATCTACCCTATCAATGTTTCCTGGTAAAATACATGGGAAAATTCCACTGGAGGAAAATTCCACTTAGGGTTAGGATAGCTCACCATGAACTTGGATAGAAAAATGGACACTGCCAGCACACTCAGAGTGCTTGGGTATGGTTAGGAGGACACTGAATTTTCTTATCTACCCTATCAATTTTTCCTTGTAAAATACATTGGAAAATCCCATTGGAGGAAAATTCCACTTAGGGTTAGGGTTAGCTCACCATGAACCCGGATAGAAAAATGGACACTGCCAGAACACTCAGAGTGCGTGGGTACGGTTAGGAGGGAACTGACTTTTCTACTCTACCGTAACTATTTTTCCTGGTAAAAAAATGGGAAAATCCCATTGGAGGAAAATTCACTTAGGGTTAGGGATAGCTCACCATGAACTCGGATAGAAAAATGGACACTGCTAGCAAACTCAGAGTGCTTGGGTATGGTTAGGAGGGCACTGACTTTTCTTATAAACCCTATCAATGTTTCCTGGTAAAATACATGGGAAAATCCCTTTGGAGGAAAATTCCAGTTAGGGTTAGGGATAGCTCAACATGAACTCGGATAGAAAAACGGACACTGCCAGAACACTCAGAGTGCGTGGGAACGGTTAGGAGGGAACTGACTTTTCTAGTCTACCGTAACTATGTTTCCTGGTAAAAAAATGGGAAAATCCTATAAAGGAAAATTCCAGTTAGGATTAGGGTTAGGTCACCATGAACTTGGAGTGAAAAATGGACACTGCCAGAAAACTCAGATTGCTTGGGTATGGTTAGGAGGGCACTTACTTTTCTTATCTACCCTATCAATGTTTACTTGTAAAATACATGGGAAAATCCCATTGGAGGAAAATTCCACTTAGGGTTAGGGATAGCTCACCATGAACTCGGATAGAAAAATGGACATTAGCAGAACACTCAGAGTGCGTGGGTATGGTTAGGAGGGCACTGAGTTTTCTAGTCTACCGTAACTATGTTTCCTGGTAAAAAAATGGGAAAATCCTATAGGAGGAAAATTCAAGTTAGGATTAGGGTTAGGTCACCATGAACTTGGAGTGAAAAATGGACACTGCCAGAACACTCAGAGTGCGTGCGTACGGTTAGGAGGGAACTGACTTTTCTAGCCTACCGTAACTATGTTTCCTGGTAAAAAAATGGGAAAATCCCATTGGAGGAAAATTCCACTTAGGGTTAGGGATAGCTCACCATGAACTCGGATAGAAAAATGGACACTGCTAGCACACTCAGAGTGCTTGGGTATGGTTAGGAGGACACTGAATTTTCTTATCTACCCTATCAATTTTTCCTTGTAAAATACATGGGAAAATCCCATTGGAGGAAAATTCCACTTAGGGTTAGGGTTAGCTCACCATGAACCCGGATAGAAAAATGGACACTGCCAGAACACTCATAGTGCGTGCATACGGTTAGGAGGGAACTGACTTTTCTACTCTACCGTAACTATGTTTCCTGGTAAAAAAATGGGAAAATCCCATTGGAGGAAAATTCACTTAGGGTTAGGGATAGCTCACCATGAACTCGCTTAGAAAAATGGACACTGCTAGCAAACGCAGAGTGCTTGGGTATGGTTAGGAGGGCACTGACTTTTCTTATCTACCCTATCAATGTTTCCTGGTAAAATACATGGTAAAATCCCATTGGAGGAAAATTCCAGTTAGGGTTAGGGATAGCTCACCATGAACTCGGATAGAAAAATGGACACTGCCAGAAAACTCAGAGTGCGTGGGAACGGTTAGGAGGGAACTGACTTTTCTAGTCTACCGTAACTATGTTTTTTGGTAAAAAAATGGGAAAATCCTATAAAGGAAAATTCCAGTTAGGATTAGCGTTAGGTCACCATGAACTTGGAGTGAAAAATGGACACTGCCAGAAAACTCAGATTGCTTGGGTATGGTTAGGAGGGCACTGACTTTTCTTATCTACCCTATCAATGTTTCCTGGTAAAATACATGGGAAAATCCCATTGGAGGAAAATTCCACTTAGGGTTAGGGATAGCTCACCATGAACTCGGATAGAAAAATGGACACTGCCAGCAAACTCAGAGTGCTTGGGTATGGTTAGGAGGGCACTGACTTTTCTTATCTACTCTATCAATGTTTCCTGGTAAAATACATGGGAAAATCCCATTGGGGGGAAATTCCAGTTAGGTTTAGGGTTAGGTCACCATGAACTAGAAAAGTCAGTGCCCTCCTAACCGTACCCACGCACTCTGAGTGTTCTGGCAGTGTCCATTTTTCTTTCTGAGTTCATGGTGACCTAACCCTAATCCTAACTGGAATTTTCCTCCAATAGGATTTTCCCATGTATTTTACCTGGAAACATAGATATGGTAGACTAGAAAAGTCAGTGCCCTCCTAACCATACCCAAGCACTCTGAGTGTTCTGGCAGTGTACATTTTTCTCTCTGAGTTAATGGTGAGCTAACCCTAACCCTAAGGGGAATTTTCCTCCAATGTGATTTTCCCATGTATTTTACCAGGAAATTTTAATAGGGTAGATGAGATAAGTCAGTGCCCTCCTAACCATAAAATACATGGGAAAATCCCATTGGATGAAAATTCCTCTTAGGGTTAGGGATAGCTCACCATGAACTCAGAGAGAAAAATGGACGCTACTAGCAAACTCAGAGTGCTTGGGTATGGTTAGTAGGGGACTGACTTTTCTAGTCTACCGTAACTATGTTTCCTGGTAAAATACATGGGAAAATCCCATTGGAGGAAAATTCCACTTAGGGTTAGGGTTAGCTCACCATGAAGTCGGATAGAAAAATCGACACTGCCAGCACAGTCATAGTGCTTGGGTATGGTTAGGAGGGCAATGACTTTTCTAGTCTTTCGTAACTATGTTTCCTGGAAAAATACATGGGAAAATCCTATTGGAGGAAAATTCCATTTAGGATTAGGGTTAGGTCACCATGAACTCAGAGAGAAAAATGGACACTGCCAGCAAACTCAGAGTGCTTCGGTGTGGTTTGGAGAGCACTGACTTTTCTTATCTACCCTATCAAATTTTCCTGGTAAAATACATGGGAAAATCCCATTGGAGGAAAATTCCACTTAGGGTTAGGGTTAGCTCACCATGAAGTCGGATAGAAAAATCGACACTGCCAGCACAGTCATAGTGCTTGGGTATGGTTAGGAGGGCAATGACTTTTCTAGTCTTTCGTAACTATGTTTCCTGGAAAAATACATGGGAAAATCCTATTGGAGGAAAATTTCACTTAGGGTGAGGGTTAGCTCACCATGAACTCGGATAGAAAAATGGACACTGCCAGAATACTCAGTGTGCTTGGGTACGGTTAGGAGGGAACTGACTTTTCTAGTCTACAGTAACTATGTTTCCTGGTAAAAAAATGGGAAAATCCTATTGGAGGAAAATTCCAGTTAGGATTAGGGTTAGGTCACCATGAACTTGGAGAGAAAAATGGACACTGCCAGCAAACTCAGAGTGCTTGTGTAAGGTTTGGAGAGCACTGACTTTTCTTATTTATCCTATCTATGTTTCCTGGCAAAATACATGGGAAAATCCTATTGGAAGAAAATTCTAGTTAGGGTTAGGGTTAGGTCACCATTAACTCAGATAGAAAAATGGATACTGTCAGCACACTCAGAGTGCTTGGTTATGGTTAGGAGGCCACTGACTTTTCTAGTCTACTGTATCTATGTTTCCTGGTAAAATACATTGGAAAATCCCATTGGGGGGAAATTCCAGTTAGGATTAGGTTAGGTCACCATGAACTACAAAAGTCAGTGCCCTCTTAACCATACCCAAGCACTCTGAGTTTGCTGGAAGTTTACATTTTTCTATCCGAGTTCATGGTGACCTAACCCTAACCCTAACCGGAATTTTTCCCCAATGGGATTTTCCGATGTATTTTACCAGGAAACATTGATAGGGTAGATAAGAAAAGTCAGTGCCCTCCTAACCATACCCAAGCACTCTGAGTGTGCTGACAGTATCCATTTTCTATCTGAGTTCATGGTGATCTAACCCTAATCCTAACTGGAATTTTCCTCCAATGGGATTTTCCCATGTATTTTACCAGGAAACATAGATAGGATAAATAAGAAAAGTCAATGCTCTCCAAACCCTACACAAGCACTCTGAGTTTGCTGGCAGTGTCCATTTTTCTCTCCAACTTCATGGTGACCTAACCCTAATCCTAACTGGAATTTTCCTCCAATAGGATTTTCCCATGTATTTTACCAGGAAAGATAGTTATGGTAGACTAGAAAAGTCAGTGCTCTCCAAACCGTACCCAAGCACTCTGAGTATGCTGGCAGTGTCGATTTTTCTCTGTGAGTTCATGATGACCTAACCCTAATCCTAACTGGAATTTTTCCCAAAAGGGATTTTCCCATGTATTTTACCTGGAAACATTAATAGGGTAGATAAGAAAAGTCAGTGCCCTCCTAACCGTACCCAAGCACTCTGAGTTTGCTGGAAGTGTCCATTTTTCTATCCGAGTTCATGGTGACCTAACCCTAACCCTAACTGGAATTTTCCTCCAATGGGATTTTCCCATGTATTTTACCAGGAAACATAGATACGGTAGATAAGAAAAGTCAGTGCCCTCCTAACCATACCCAAGCACTCTGAGTTTGTTGCAGTGTCCTTTTTTCTCTCTCAGTTCATGGTGACCTAACCCTAATCCTAACTGGAATTTTTCCCCAATGGGATTTTCCCATATATTTTATCAGGAAACATAGATACGGTAGACTAGAAAAGTCAGTGCCCTCCTAACCATACCCAAGCACTCTGAGTATGCTGGCAGTATCCATTTTTCTATCCGAGTGCATGGTGACCTAACCCTAATCCTAACTGTAATTTTCCTCCAATAGGATTTTCCCATGTATTTTACCAGGAAACATAGTTACGGTAGACTAGAAAAGTCAGTGCTCTCCAAACCGTACCCAAGCACTCTGAGTTTGCTGGCAGTGTCCATTATTCTTTCTGAGTTCATGGTGACCTAACCCTAATGCTAACTGGAATTTTTCCCCAATGGGATATTCCCATGTATTTTACCAGGAAACATTGATAGGGTAGACTAGAAAAGTCAGTGCTCTCCAAACCTTACACAAGCACTCTGAGTTTGGTGGCAGTGTCCATTTTCCTCTCCAACTTCATGGTGACCTAACACTAATCCTAACTGGAATTTTCCTCCAATAGGATTTTCCCATGTATTTTACCAGGAAACATAGTTACGGTAGACTAGAAAAGTCAGTGCCCTCCTAACCACACCCAAGCACTCTGAGTATGCTGACACTATCCATTTTTCTATCCAAGTTCATGGTGACCTAACCCTAACGCTGAGTTAGGATTAGGTCACCAGTTAGGATTAGGGGTAGGTCACCATGAACTGAGAGAGAAAAATGGACACTGCAACAAACTCAGAGTGCTTGGGTATGGTTAGGAGGGCACTGACTTTTCTTATCTACTGTATCTATGTTTCCTGGTAAAATACATGGGAAAATGCCATTGGTGGAAAATTCCACTTAGGGTTAAGGTGAGGTCACCATGAACTCGGATAGAAAAATGCACACTACCAGCACACTCAGTGTTATTCGGTACGGTTACGAGGGCACTGACTTTTCTCATCTACCGTATCTATGTTTCCAGGTAAAATACATGGGAAAATCCCATTGGGGGAAAATTCTACTTAGGGTTAGGGTTAGCGTTAGGTCAACATGAACTCGGATAGAAAAATGGACACTGTCAGGACACTCAGAGTGCTTGGGTACGGTTAGGACGGCACTGACTTTTCTAGTCTACCGTAACTATGTTTCCTCATAAAATACATGGGTAAATCCTATTGGAGGAAAATTCCAGTTAGGTTTAGGGTTAGGTCACCATGAACGTAGAGAGAAAAATGGACACTGCCAGCACACTCAGAGTGCTTCGGTATGGATAGGAGGGCACTGACTTTTCTACTCTACCATATCTAGGTTTCCTGGTAAAATACATTGGAGAATCCCATTGGGGGGAAATTCCAGTTAGGATTAGGGTTAGATCACCATGAACTAGAAAAGTCAGTGCCCTCCTAACCGTACCCAAGCACTCTGAGTTTGCTGGAAGTTTCCATTTTTCTATCCGAGTTCATGGTGACCTAACCCTAACCCTAACTGGAATTTTCCTCCAATGGGATTTTCCCATGTATTTTACCAGGAAACATAGATACGGTAGATAAGAAAAGTCAGTGCCCTCCTAATCATACCCAAGCACTCTGAGTTTGTTGCAGTGTACATTTTTCTCTCTCAGTTCATGGTGACCTAACCCTAATCCTAACTGGAATTTTTCCCCAATGGGATTTTCCCATATATTTTATCAGGAAACATAGATACGGTAGACTAGAAAAGTCAGTGCCCTCCTAACCATACCCAAGCACTCTGAGTATGCTGGCAGTATCCATTTTTCAATCCGAGTGCATGGTGACCTAACCCTAATCCTAACTGTAATTTTCCTCCAATAGGATTTTCCCATGTATTTTACCAGGAAACATAGTTACGGTAGACTAGAAAAGTCAGTGCTCTCCAAACCGTACCCAAGCACTCTGAGTTTGCTGGCAGTGTCCATTATTCTCTCTGAGTTCATGGTGACCTAACCCTAATGCTAACTGGAATTTTTCCCCAATGGGATTTTTCCATGTATTTTACCAGGAAACATAGATACAGTAGATTAGAAAAGTCAGTGCCCTCCTAACCATAACCTAGCACTTTGATTGTTCTGGCAGTGTGCAGAGAAAAATGTACACTGCCAGCAAACTCAGATTGCTTGGGTATGGTTAGGAGGGCACTGACTTTACTTATCTACCCTATCAATGTTTCCTGGTAAAATACATGGGAAAATCCCATTGGGGGGAAATTCCAGTTAGGATTACGGTTAGGTCACCATGAACTAGAAAAGTCAGTGAACTCCTAACCGTACCCAAGCACTCTGAGTTTGCTGGAAGTGTCCATTTTTCTATCCGAGTTCATGGTTACCCAACCCTAACCCTAACTGGAATTTTCCTCCAATGGGATTATTCCATGTATTTTACCAGGAAACATTGATAGGGTTGATAAGAAAAGTCAGTGCCCTCCTAACCATACCCCAGCACTCTGAGTTTGTTGCAGTGTCCATTTTTCTCTCTGAGTTCATTTTGACCTAACCCTAATCCTAACTGCATATTTCCTCCAATAGGATTTTCCCATGTATTTTACCAGGAAACATAGTTATGGTAGACTAGAAAAGTCAGTGCTCTCCAAACCGTACCCAAGCACTCTGAGTTTGCTGGCAGTGTCCATTATTCTCTCTGAGTTCATGGTGACCTAACCCTAATCCTAACTGGAATTTTTCCCCAATGGGATTTTCCTATGTATTTTACCAGGAAAGATTGATAGGGTAGATAAGAAAAGTCAGTGCCCTCCTAACCAAAAAAATCCCATCGGAGGAAAATTCCAGTTAGCGTAAGGGTTAGGTCACCATGAACTAGAAAAGTCAGTGAACTCCTAACCGTACCCAAGCACTCTGAGTTGCTGGAAGTGTCCATTTTTCCTTCCGAGTTCATGGTGACCTAACCCTAACCCTAACTGGAATTTTCCTCCAATGGGATTTTCCCATGTATTTTACCAGGAAACATTGATAGGATAAATAAGAAAAGTCAGTGCTCTCCAAACCGTACACAAGCACTCTGAGTTTGTTGAAGTGTCCATTTTTCTCTCTGAGTTCATGGTGACCTAACCCTAATCCTAACTGGAATTTTCCTCCAATAGGATTTTCCCATGTATTTTACCAGGAAAGATAGTTAGTAGACTAGAAAAGTCAGTGCTCTCCAAACCGTACCCAATCACTCTGACTTTGCTGGCAGTGTACATTTTTCTCTCTGAGTTAATGGTGAGCTAACCCTAACCCTAAGTGGAATTTTCCTCCAATGGGATTTTCCCATGTATTTTACCAGGAAACATTAATAGGGTAGATGAGAAAAGTCAGTGCCCTCCTAACCATAAAATACATGGGAAAATCCCATTGGAGGAAAATTCCAGTTAGCGTTAGGGTTAGGTCACCATGAACTCGGATAGAAAAATGGATACTGTCAGCACACTCAGAGTGCTAGGGTATTGTTAGGAGGGCACTGACTTTTCTAATCTACTGTATATATGTTTCCTGGTAAAATAGATGGGAAAATCCCATTGGAGGAAAATTCCAGTTAGCATTTGGGTTAGGTCACCATGAACTCGGATAGAAAAATGGATACTGCCAGCATACTCAGAGTGCTTGGGTATGGTTAGGAGGGCATGACTTTTCTAGTCTACCGTATCTATGTTTCCTGGTAAAATACATGGGGAAATCCTATTGGAGGAAAATTCCAGTTAGGTTTAGGGTTAGGTCACCATGAACTTAGAGAGAAAAATGGACACTGCCAGCACACTCAGAGTGCTTGGGTATGGATAGGAGGGCACTGACATTTCTTATCTACCCTATCAATATTTCCTTGTAAAATACATGGGAAAATCCCATTGGAGGAAAATTCCAGTTACGATTAGGGTTAGGTCACCATGACCTAGAAAAGTCAGTGCCCTCCTAACCGTACCCAAGCACTCTGAATTTGCTGGAAGTGTCCATTTTTCTATCCGAGTTCATGGTGACCTAACCCTAACCCTAACTGGAATTTTCCTCCAATGGGATTTTCCCATGCATTTTACCAGGAAACATAGATACGGTAGACTAGAAAAGTCAGTGCCCTCCTAACAATACCCTAGCACTCTGAGTGTTCTGGCAGTGTCCAGAGAAAAATGGACACTGCCAGCAAACTCAGAGTGCTTGGGTACGGTTTGTAGAGCATTGACTTTTCTAGTCTACCGTAACTATGTTTCCTGGCAAAATACATGGGAAAATCCTATTGGAGGAAAATTCCAGTTAGGATTAGGGTTAGGTCATGAGGAACTCAGAGAGAAAAATGTACATTGCCAGCATACTCAGAGTGCTTGGGTATGGTTAGGAGGGCACTGCCTTTTCTAGTCTACCGTATCTATGATTCCTGTTAAAATACATCGGAAAATCCCATTGGGGGAAAATTCCAGTTAGGATTAGGGTTATGTCACCATTACCTTGGAGAGAAAAATGGACACTGCCAGCAAACTCAGATTGCTTGGGTATGGTTAGTAGGGCACTGACTTTACTTATCTACCCTATCAATGTTTCCTGGTAAAATACATGGGAAAATCCCATTGGGGGGAAATTCCAGTTAGGATTAGGGTTAGGTCACCATGAACTAGAAAAGTCAGTGCCCTCCTAACCGTACGCAAACACTCTGAGTTTGCTGGAAGTGTCCATTTTTCTATCCGAGTTCATGGTGGATTAGGATTAGGATTAGGTCACCATGAGCTCAGAGAGAATAATGGACACTTCCAGCAAACTCAGAGTGCTTGGGTACGGTTTGTAGAGC
Source organism: Crotalus tigris (assembly GCF_016545835.1). Taxonomy (NCBI): domain Eukaryota; kingdom Metazoa; phylum Chordata; class Lepidosauria; order Squamata; family Viperidae; genus Crotalus; species Crotalus tigris. The sequence goes on along the minus strand of NW_024097531.1, from coordinate 761,885 downwards.
ATTGACTTTTCTAGTCTACCGTAACTATGTTTCCTGGCAAAATACATGGGAAAATCCTATTGGAGGAAAATTCCAGTTAGGATTAGGGTTAGGTCATGAGGAACTCAGAGAGAAAAATGGACATTGCCAGCATACTCAGAGTGCTTGGGTATGGTTAGGAGGGAACTGACTTTTCTTATCTACCCTATCAATGTTTCCTGGTAAAATACATGGGAAAATCCCATTGGAGGAAAATTCCACTTAGGGTTAGGGTTAGCTCACCATGAACTCGGATAGAAAAATGGACACTACCAGCACACTGAGACTGATTGGGTACGGTTAGGAGGGAACTGACTTTTCTAGTCTACCGTAACTATGTTTACTGATAAAATACATGGGAAAATCCCATTTGAGGAAAATTCCAGTTAGGATTAGTGTTAGGTCACCATGAACTCGGATAGAAAAATGGATACTGTCAGCACACTCAGAGTGCTTGGGTACGGTTAGGAGGGCACTGGCTTTTCTTATCTACCCTATCAATATTTCCTGGTAAAATACATGGGAAAATTCCATTGGAGGAAAATTCCAGTTACGATTAGGGTTAGGTCACCATGAACTCGGATAGAAAAATGGATACTGTCAGCACACTCAGAGTGGTTGGGTATGGTTAGGAGGGCACTGACATTTCTAGTCTACCGTATCTATGTTTTCTGGTAAAATACATGGGAAAATCCCATTAGAGGAAAATATCACTTAGGATTAGGGTTAGGTCACCATGAACTCAGAGAGAAAAATGGACACTGCCAGAACACTCAGAGTGCTTGGGTACGGTGAGGAGGGTACTGAATTTTCTAGTCTACCGTATCTATGTTTACAGGTAAAATACAGGGGAAAATCCTACTGGAGGAAAATTCCAGTTAGGATTAGGGTTAGGTCACCATGAACTCAGAAAGAAAAATGGACACTGCCAGAACACTCAGAGTGCGTGGGTACGGTTAGGAGCGAACTGACTTTTCTACTCTACCGTATCTATTTTTCCTGGTAAAATACATGGAAAAATTCCATTGGAGAAAAAATCCAGTTAGGATTAGGATTAGGTCACCATGAGCTCAGAGAGAATAATGGACACTGCCAGCAAACTCAGAGTGCTTGGGTACGGTTTGTAGAGCATTGACTTTTCTAGTCTACCGTAACTATGTTTCCTAGCAAAATACATGGGAAAATCCTATTGGAGGAAAATTCCAGTTAGGATTAGGGTTAGGTCATGAGGAACTCAGAGAGAAAAATGGACATTGCCAGCATACTCAGAGTGCTTGGGTATGGTTAGGAGGACACTGCCTTTTCTAGTCTACCGTATCTATGATTCCTGTTAAAATACATCGGAAAATCCCATTGGGGGAAAATTCCAGTTAGGATTAGGGTTATGTCACCATGACCTTGGAGAGAAAAATGGACACTGCCAGCAAACTCAGATTGCTTGGGTATGGTTAGTAGGGCACTGACTTTACTTATCTACCCTATCAATGTTTCCTGGTAAAATACATGGGAAAATCCCATTGGGGGGAAATTCCAGTTAGGATTAGGGTTAGGTCACCATGAACTAGAAAAGTCAGTGCCCTCCTAACCGTACGCAAACACTCTGAGTTTGCTGGAAGTGTCCATTTTTCTATCCGAGTTCATGGTGGATTAGGATTAGGATTAGGTCACCATGAGCTCAGAGAGAATAATGGACACTGCCAGCAAACTCAGAGTGCTTGGGTACGGTTTGTAGAGCATTGACTTTTCTAGTCTACCGTAACTATGTTTCCTGGCAAAATACATGGGAAAATCCTATTGGAGGAAAATTCCAGTTAGGATTAGGGTTAGGTCATGAGGAACTCAGAGAGAAAAATGGACATTGCCAGCATACTCAGAGTGCTTGGGTATGGTTAGGAGGGAACTGACTTTTCTAGTTTACAGTAACTATGTTTCCTGTTAAAAAAATGGGAAAATCCTATTGGAGGAAAATTCCAGTTAGGATTAGGGTTAGGTCACCATGAACTCAGAGAGAATAATTTACACTGCTAGCAAACTCAGAGTGCTTGGGTATGGTTAGGAGGGCACTGACTTTTCTTATCTACCCTATCAATGTTTCCTGGTAAAATACATGGGAAAATCCCATTGGAGGAACATTCCACTTAGGGTTAGGGTTAGCTCACCATGAACTCGGATAGAAAAATGGACACTACCAGCACACTGAGACTGATTGGGTACGGTTAGGAGGGAACTGACTTTTCTAGTCTACCGTAACTATGTTTCCTGATAAAATACATGGGAAAATCCCATTTGAGGAAAATTCCAGTTAGGATTAGTGTTAGGTCACCATGAACTCGGATAGAAAAATGGATACTGTCAGCACACTCAGAGTGCTTGGGTACGGTTAGGAGGGCACTGGCTTTTCTTATCTACCCTATCAATATTTCCTGGTAAAATACATGGGAAAATCCCATTGGAGGAAAATTCCAGTTACAATTAGGGTTAGGTCACCATGAACTCGGATAGAAAAATGGATACTGTCAGCACAGTCAGAGTGGTTGGGTATGGTTAGGAGGGCACTGACTTTTCTAGTCTACCGTATCTATGTTTTCTGGTAAAATACATGGGAAAATCCCATTAGAGGAAAATATCACTTAGGATTAGGGTTAGGTCACCATGAACTCAGAGAGAAAAATGGACACTGCCAGAACACTCAGAGTGCTTGGGTACGGTGAGGAGGGTACTGAATTTTCTAGTCTACCGTATCTATGTTTCCAGGTAAAATACATGGGAAAATCCTACTGGAGGAAAATTCCAGTTAGGATTAGGGTTAGGTCACCATGAACTCAGAAAGAAAAATGGACACTTCTAGCAAACTCAGAGTGCTTGGGTATGGTTTGCAGGGCACTGACTTTTCTTATCTACCCCATCAATGTTTCCTGGTAAAATACATGGGAAAATGCCATTGGAGGAAAATTCCACTTAGGGTTAAGGTTAGGTCACCATGAACTCGGATACAAAAATGCACACTACCAGCACACTCAGAGTGCTTGGGTATGGTTAGGAGGGCACTGACTTTACGGGTCTACCGGATCTATGTTTTCTGGTAAAATACATGGGAAAATCCCATTGGAAGAAAATTAGAGTTAGGATTAGGGTTAGGTCACCATGAACTGAGAGAGAAAAATTGACACTGCCAGCATACTCAGAGTGCTTGGGTATGGTTAGGAGGGCACTGACTTTTCTAGTCTACCGTATTTATGTTTCCTGGTAAAATACATGGGAAAATCCTATTGGAGGAAAATTCCAGTTAGGATTAGGGTTAGGTCACCATGAACTCAGAGAGAAAAATGGACACTGCTAGCAAATTCAGAGTGCTTGGCAATGGTTAGGAGGGCACTGACTTTTCTTATCTACCCTATCAATGTTTCTTGGTAAAATACATGGGAAAATCCCATTGGGGGGAAATTCCAGTTAGGATTACGGTTAGGTCACCATGAACTAGAAAAGTCAATGAACTCCTAACCGTACCCAAGAACTCTGAGTTTGCTGGAAGTGTCCATTTTTCTATCCGAGTTCATGGTTACCCAACCCTAACCCTAACTGGAATTTTCCTCCAATGGGATTATTCCATGTATTTTACCAGGAAACATTGATAGGGTTGATAAGAAAAGTCAGTGCCCTCCTAACCATACCCCAGCACTCTGAGTTTCTTGCAGTGTCCATTTTTCTCTCTGAGTTCTTGGTGACCTAACCCTAATCCTAACTGCAAATTTCCTCCAATAGGATTTTCCCATGTATTTTACCAGGAAACATAGTTACGGTAGACTAGAAAAGTCAGTGCTCTCCAAACCGTACCCAAGCACTCTGAGTTTGCTGGCAGTGTCCATTATTCTCTCTGAGTTCATGATGACCTAACCCTAATCCTAACTGGAATTTTTCCCCAATGGGATTTTCCCATGTATTTTACCAGGAAAGATTGATAGGGTAGATAAGAAAATTCAGTGCCCTCCTAACCAAAAAAATCCCATCGGAGGAAAATTCCAGTTAGCGTAAGGGTTAGGTCACCATGAACCAAAAAAGACAGTGAACTCCTAACCGTACCCAAGCACTCTGAGTTTGCTGGAAGTGTCCATTTTTCTATCCGAGTTCATGGTGACCTAACCCTAACCCTAACTGGAATTTTCCTCCAATGGGATTTTCCCATGTATTTTACCAGGAAACATTGATAGGATAAATGAGAAAAGTCAGTGCTCTCCAAACCGTACACAAGCACTCTGAGTTTGTTGCAGTGTCCATTTTTCTCTCTGAGTTCATGGTGACCTAACCCTAATCCTAACTGGAATTTTCCTCCAATAGAATTTTCCCATGTATTTTACCAGGAAAGATAGTTAGTAGACTAGAAAAGTCAGTGCTCTCCAAACCGTACCCAAGCACTCTGACTTTGCTGGCAGTGTTCATTATTCTCTCTGAGTTCATGGTGACCTAACCCTAATCCTAACTGGAATTTTTCCCCAATGGGATTTTCCCATGTATTTTACCAGGAAACATAGATACGGTAGACTAGAAAAGTCAGTGCCCTCCCAACCATACCCTAGCACTCTGAGTGTTCTGGCAGTGTACATTTTTCTCTCTGAGTTAATGGTGAGCTAACCCTAACCCTAAGTGGAATTTTCCTCCAATGGGATTTTCCCATGTATTTTACCAGGAAACATTAATAGGGTAGATGAGAAAAGTCAGTGCCCTCCTAACCATAAAATACATGGGAAAATCCCATTGGAGGAAAATTCCACTTAGCGTTAGGGTTAGGTCACCATGAACTCGGATAGAAAAATGGATACTGTCAGCACACTCAGAGTGCTAGGGTATGGTTAGGAGGGCACTGACTTTTCTAATCTACCGTATCTATGTTTCCTGGTAAAATACATTGGAAAATCCCATTGGGGGGAAATTCCAGTTAGGATTAGGTTAGGTCACCATGAACTAGAAAAGTCAGTGCCCTCCTAACTGTACCCAAGCACTCTGAGTTTGCTGGAAGTGTCCATTTTTCTATCCAAGTTAATGGTGACTTAACCCTAACCCTAACTGGAATATTTCCCCAATGGGATTTTCCCATGTATTTTACCAGGAAACATAGATACGGTAGACTAGAAAAGTCACTGCCATCCTAACGATACCCAAGCACTGTCAGTGTTCTGGCAGTGTCCATTTTTCTCTCTGAGTTAATGGTGAGCTAACCCTAACCCTAATTGGAATTTTCCTCTAATGGGATTTTCCCATGTATTTTACCAGGAAACATTAATAGGGTAGATGAGAAAAGTCAGTGGCCTCCTAACCATAAAATACATGGGAAAATCCCATTGGAGGAGAATTCCAGTTAGCGTTAGGGTTAGGTCACCATGATCTCGGATAGAAAAATGGATACTGTCAGCATACTCAGAGTGCTTGGGTATGGTTAGGAGGGCACTGACTATTCTAGTCTACTGTAACTATGTTTCCTGGTAAAATACATGGGAAAATCCCATTGGGGAAAAATTCCTGTTAGAATTAAGGTTAGGTCACCATGAACTCAGAGAGAAAAATGGACACTGCAACAAACTCAGAGTGCTTGTGTCCGGTTTGGAGGGCACTGACCTTTCTTATCTACCCCATCAATGTTTCCTGGTAAAATACATGGGAAAATGCCATTGGTGGAAAATTCCACTTAGGGTTAAGGTTAGGTCACCATGAACTCGGATAGAAAAATGCACACTACCACCACACTCAGAGTGATTCAGTACGGTTACGAGGGCACTGACTTTTCTCGTCTACCGTATCTATGTTTCCAGGTAAAATACATGGGAAAATCCCATTGGAGGAAAATTCCAGTTAGGGTTAGGGTTAGGTCAACATGAATTAGAAAAGGCAGTGACCTCCTAACCGTACCCAAACACTCTGAGTTTGCTGGAAGTGTCCATTTTTCTATCCGAGTTCATGGTGACCTAACCCTAACCCTAACTGGAATTTTCCTCCAATGGGATTTTCCCATGTATTTTTCCAGGAAACATTGATAGGATAAATAAGAAAAGTCAGTGCTCTCCAAACCGTACACAAGCACTCTGAGTTTGTTGCAGTGTCCATTATTCTCTCTGAGTTCATGGTGACCTAACCCTAATCCTAACTGGAATTTTTCCCCAATGGGATTTTTCCATGTATTTTACCAGGAAACATAGATACGGTAGACTAGAAAAGTCAGTGCCCTCCTAACCATACCCTAGCACTCTGAGTGTTCTGGCAGTGTCCATTTTTCTCTCTGAGTTAATGGTGAGCTAACCCTAACCCTAAGTGGAATTTTCCTCCAATGGGATTTTCCCATGTATTTTACCAGCAAACATAGATACGGAAGAATAGAAAGGTCAGTGCCCTCCTAACCATACCCAAGCACTCTGAGTATGCTGGCAGTATCCATTTTTCTATCCGAGTTCATGGTGACCTAACCCTAATCCTAAGTGGAATTTTCCTCCAATAGGATTTTCCAATGTATTTTACCAGGAAACATAGTTAGTAGACTAGAAAAGGCAGTGCCTTCCTAACCATACGCAAGCACTCTGAGTGTGCTGACAGTATCCATTTTTCTATCCGAGTTCATGGTGACCTAACCCTAACCCTAACTGCAAGTTTCCTCCAATAGGATTTTCCCATGTATTTTACCAGGAAACATAGTTACGGTAGACTAGAAAAGTCAGTGCTCTCCAAACCGTACCCAAGCACTCTGAGTTTGCTGGCAATGTCCATTATTCTCTCTGAGTTCATGGTGACCTAACTCTTATCCTAACTGGAATTTTTCCCCAATGGGATTTTCCCATGTATTTTACCAGGAAACATAGACACGGTACACTAGAAAAGTCAGTGCCCTCCTAATCATATCCTAGCACTCTGAGTGTTCTGGCAGTGTCCATTTTTCTCTCTGAGTTAACGATGAGCTAACCCTAACCCTAAGTGGAATTTTCCTCCAATGGGATTTTCCCATGTATTTTACCAGGAAACATTGATAGTGTAGATAAGAAAAGTCACTTCCCTCCTAACCAAAAAAATACATGGGAAAATTCCATTGGAGGAAAATTCCAGTTAGCGTTAGGGTTAGGTCACCATGAACTTAGAGAGAAAAATGGACACTGCCAGCACACTCAGAGTGCTTGGGTATGGTTAGGAGGGCACTGACTTTACTTATCTACCCTATCAATATTTCCTGGTAAAATACATGGGAAAATCCCATTGGAGGAAAATTCCAGTTAGCGTTAGGGTTAGGTCACCATGAACTCAGATAGAAAAATGGATACTGTTAGCACACTCAGAGTGCTTGGGTATGGTTAGGAGGGCACTGACTTTTCTAGTCCACCGTAATTATGTTTGCTGGTAAAATACATGAGAAAATCCGATTGGAGGAAAATTCCAGTTAGGATTAGGGTTAGGTCACCATGAACTCAGAAAGAAAAATGGACATTGCCAGCATACTCAGAGTGCTTGGGTACGATCAGGAGGGCACTGACTTTTCTAGTCTACCGTATCTATGTTTCCTGGTAAAATACATGGGAAAATCCTATTGGAGGAAAATTCCAGTTTGGATTAGGGTTAGGTCACCACGAACTCAGAGAGAAAAATGGACACTGCTAGCAAACTCAGAGTGCTTCGGTATGGTTAGGAGGGCACTGACTTTTCTTATCTACCCTATCAATGTTTCCTGGTAAAATACATGGGAATATCCCATTGGAGGAAAATTCCAGTTAGGGTTAGGGCTAGGTCACCATGAACTCGGATAGAAAAATGGATACTGTCAGTACACTCAGAGTGCTTGGGTATGCTTAGGAGGGCACTGACTTTTCTAGTCTACCGTAACTATGTTTCCTGCTAAAATCCTTGGGAAAATAACGTTCGGGGAAAATTCCAGTTAGGATTAGGGTTAGGTCACCACGAACTAGAAATGTCAGTGCCTTCCTAACCGTACCCAAGCACTCTGAGTTTGCTGGAAGTGTCCATTTTTCTATCCGAGTTCATGGTGACCTAACCCTAACCCTAACTGGAATTTTTCCCCAATGGGATTTTCCCATGTATTTTACCAGGAAACATAGACACGGTACACTAGAAAACTGAGTGTCCTCCTAACCATATCCTAGCAATCTGAGTGTTCTGGCAGTGTCCATTTTTCTCTCTGAGTTAACGGTGAGCTAACCCTAACCCTAAGTGGAATTTTCCTCCAATGGGATTTTCCCATGTATTTTACCAGGAAACATTGATATGGTAGATAAGAAAAGTCAGTGCTCTCCAAACCACACCGAAGCACTCTGAGTTTGCTGGCAGTGTCCATTTTTCTCTCTGAGTTCATGGTGACCTAACCCTAATCCTAAATGGAATTTTCCTCCAATGGGATATTCCCATGTATTTTACCAGGAAACATTGATAGGGTAGACTAGAAAAGTCAGTGCTCTCCAAACCTTACACAAGCACTCTGAGTTTGCTGGCAGTGTCCATTTTCCTCTCCAACTTCATGGTGACCTAACACTAATCCTAACTGGAATTTTCCTCCAATAGGATTTTCCCATGTATTTTACCAGGAAACATAGTTACGGTAGACTAGAAAAGTCAGTGCCCTCCTAACCACACCCAAGCACTCTGAGTATGCTGACACTATCCATTTTTCTATCCAAGTTCATGGTGACCTAACCCTAACGCTGAGTTAGGATTAGGTCACCAGTTAGGATTAGGGTTAGGTCACCATGAACTGAGAGAGAAAAATGGACACTGCAAGAAACTCAGAGTGCTTGGGTATGGTTAGGAGGGCACTGACTTTTCTTATCTACCGTATCTATGTTTCCTGGTAAAATACATGGGAAAATGCCATTGGTGGAAAATTCCACTTAGGGTTAAGGTGAGGTCACCATGAACTCGGATAGAAAAATGCACACTACCAGCACACTCAGAGTGATTCGGTACGGTTACGAGGGCACTGACTTTTCTCATCTACCGTATCTATGTTTCCAGGTAAAATACATGGGAAAATCCCATTGGGGGAAAATTCTACTTAGGGTTAGGGTTAGGGTTAGGTCAACATGAACTCGGATAGAAAAATGGACACTGTCAGGACACTCAGAGTGCTTGGGTACGGTTAGGACGGCACTGACTTTTCTAGTCTACCGTAACTATGTTTCCTCATAAAATACATGGGTAAATCCTATTGGAGGAAAATTCCAGTTAGGTTTAGGGTTAGGTCACCATGAACGTAGAGAGAAAAATGGACACTGCCAGCACACTCAGAGTGCTTGGGTATGGATAGGAGGGCACTGACTTTTCTACTCTACCATATCTAGGTTTCCTGGTAAAATACATTGGAGAATCCCATTGGGGGGAAATTCCAGTTAGGATTAGGGTTAGATCACCATGAACTAGAAAAGTCAGTGCCCTCCTAACCGTACCCAAGCACTCTGAGTTTGCTGGAAGTGTCCATTTTTCTATCCGAGTTCATGGTGACCTAACCCTAACCCTAACTGGAATTTTCCTCCAATGGGATTTTCCCATGTATTTTACCAGGAAACATAGATACGGTAGATAAGAAAAGTCAGTGCCCTCCTAACCATACCCAAGCACTCTGAGTTTGTTGCAGTGTCCATTTTTCTCTCTCAGTTCATGGTGACCTAACCCTAATCCTAACTGGAATTTTTCCCCAATGGGATTTTCCCATATATTTTATCAGGAAACATAGATACGGTAGACTAGAAAAGTCAGTGCCCTCCTAACCATACCCAAGCACTCTGAGTATGCTGGCAGTATCCATTTTTCTATCCGAGTGCATGGTGACCTAACCCTAATCCTAACTGTAATTTTCCTCCAATAGGATTTTCCCATGTATTTTACCAGGAAACATAGTTACGGTAGACTAGAAAAGTCAGTGCTCTCCAAACCGTACCCAAGCACTCTGAGTTTGCTGGCAGTGTCCATTATTCTTTCTGAGTTCATGGTGACCTAACCCTAATGCTAACTGGAATTTTTCCCCAATGGGATATTCCCATGTATTTTACCAGGAAACATTGATAGGGTAGACTAGAAAAGTCAGTGCTCTCCAAACCTTACACAAGCACTCTGAGTTTGGTGGCAGTGTCCATTTTCCTCTCCAACTTCATGGTGACCTAACACTAATCCTAACTGGAATTTTCCTCCAATAGGATTTTCCCATGTATTTTACCAGGAAACATAGTTACGGTAGACTAGAAAAGTCAGTGCCCTCCTAACCACACCCAAGCACTCTGAGTATGCTGACACTATCCATTTTTCTATCCAAGTTCATGGTGACCTAACCCTAACGCTGAGTTAGGATTAGGTCACCAGTTAGGATTAGGGGTAGGTCACCATGAACTGAGAGAGAAAAATGGACACTGCAACAAACTCAGAGTGCTTGGGTATGGTTAGGAGGGCACTGACTTTTCTTATCTACTGTATCTATGTTTCCTGGTAAAATACATGGGAAAATGCCATTGGTGGAAAATTCCACTTAGGGTTAAGGTGAGGTCACCATGAACTCGGATAGAAAAATGCACACTACCAGCACACTCAGTGTTATTCGGTACGGTTACGAGGGCACTGACTTTTCTCATCTACCGTATCTATGTTTCCAGGTAAAATACATGGGAAAATCCCATTGGGGGAAAATTCTACTTAGGGTTAGGGTTAGGGTTAGGTCAACATGAACTCGGATAGAAAAATGGACACTGTCAGGACACTCAGAGTGCTTGGGTACAGTTAGGACGGCACTGACTTTTCTAGTCTACCGTAACTATGTTTCCTCATAAAATACATGGGTAAATCCTATTGGAGGAAAATTCCAGTTAGGTTTAGGGTTAGGTCACCATGAACGTAGAGAGAAAAATGGACACTGCCAGCACACTCAGAGTGCTTGGGTATGGATAGGAGGGCACTGACTTTTCTACTCTACCATATCTAGGTTTCCTGGTAAAATACATTGGAGAATCCCATTGGGGGGAAATTCCAGTTAGGATTAGGGTTAGATCACCATGAACTAGAAAAGTCAGTGCCCTCCTAACCGTACCCAAGCACTCTGAGTTTGCTGGAAGTTTCCATTTTTCTATCCGAGTTCATGGTGACCTAACCCTAACCCTAACTGGAATTTTCCTCCAATGGGATTTTCCCATGTATTTTACCAGGAAACATAGATACGGTAGATAAGAAAAGTCAGTGCCCTCCTAACCATACCCAAGCACTCTGAGTTTGTTGCAGTGTCCATTTTTCTCTCTCAGTTCATGGTGACCTAACCCTAATCCTAACTGGAATTTTTCCCCAATGGGATTTTCCCATATATTTTATCAGGAAACATAGATACGGTAGACTAGAAAAGTCAGTGCCCTCCTAACCATACCCAAGCACTCTGAGTATGCTGGCAGTATCCATTTTTCAATCCGAGTGCATGGTGACCTAACCCTAATCCTAACTGTAATTTTCCTCCAATAGGATTTTCCCATGTATTTTACCAGGAAACATAGTTACGGTAGACTAGAAAAGTCAGTGCTCTCCAAACCGTACCCAAGCACTCTGAGTTTGCTGGCAGTGTCCATTATTCTCTCTGAGTTCATGGTGACCTAACCCTAATGCTAACTGGAATTTTTCCCCAAAGGGATTTTTCCATGTATTTTACCAGGAAACATAGATACAGTAGATTAGAAAAGTCAGTGCCCTCCTAACCATAACCTAGCACTTTGATTGTTCTGGCAGTGTGCAGAGAAAAATGTACACTGCCAGCAAACTCAGATTGCTTGGGTATGGTTAGGAGGGCACTGACTTTACTTATCTACCCTATCAATGTTTCCTGGTAAAATACATGGGAAAATCCCATTGGGGGGAAATTCCAGTTAGGATTACGGTTAGGTCACCATGAACTAGAAAAGTCAGTGAACTCCTAACCGTACCCAAGCACTCTGAGTTTGCTGGAAGTGTCCATTTTTCTATCCGAGTTCATGGTTACCCAACCCTAACCCTAACTGGAATTTTCCTCCAATGGGATTATTCCATGTATTTTACCAGGAAACATTGATAGGGTTGATAAGAAAAGTCAGTGCCCTCCTAACCATACCCCAGCACTCTGAGTTTGTTGCAGTGTCCATTTTTCTCTCTGAGTTCATTTTGACCTAACCCTAATCCTAACTGCATATTTCCTCCAATAGGATTTTCCCATGTATTTTACCAGGAAACATAGTTATGGTAGACTAGAAAAGTCAGTGCTCTCCAAACCGTACCCAAGCACTCTGAGTTTGCTGGCAGTGTCCATTATTCTCTCTGAGTTCATGGTGACCTAACCCTAATCCTAACTGGAATTTTTCCCCAATGGGATTTTCCTATGTATTTTACCAGGAAAGATTGATAGGGTAGATAAGAAAAGTCAGTGCCCTCCTAACCAAAAAAATCCCATCGGAGGAAAATTCCAGTTAGCGTAAGGGTTAGGTCACCATGAACTAGAAAAGTCAGTGAACTCCTAACCGTACCCAAGCACTCTGAGGTTGCTGGAAGTGTCCATTTTTCCTTCCGAGTTCATGGTGACCTAACCCTAACCCTAACTGGAATTTTCCTCCAATGGGATTTTCCCATGTATTTTACCAGGAAACATTGATAGGATAAATAAGAAAAGTCAGTGCTCTCCAAACCGTACACAAGCACTCTGAGTTTGTTGAAGTGTCCATTTTTCTCTCTGAGTTCATGGTGACCTAACCCTAATCCTAACTGGAATTTTCCTCCAATAGGATTTTCCCATGTATTTTACCAGGAAAGATAGTTAGTAGACTAGAAAAGTCAGTGCTCTCCAAACCGTACCCAATCACTCTGACTTTGCTGGCAGTGTACATTTTTCTCTCTGAGTTAATGGTGAGCTAACCCTAACCCTAAGTGGAATTTTCCTCCAATGGGATTTTCCCATGTATTTTACCAGGAAACATTAATAGGGTAGATGAGAAAAGTCAGTGCCCTCCTAACCATAAAATACATGGGAAAATCCCATTGGAGGAAAATTCCAGTTAGCGTTAGGGTTAGGTCACCATGAACTCGGATAGAAAAATGGATACTGTCAGCACACTCAGAGTGCTAGGGTATTGTTAGGAGGGCACTGACTTTTCTAATCTACTGTATATATGTTTCCTGGTAAAATAGATGGGAAAATCCCATTGGAGGAAAATTCCAGTTAGCATTTGGGTTAGGTCACCATGAACTCGGATAGAAAAATGGATACTGCCAGCATACTCAGAGTGCTTGGGTATGGTTAGGAGGGCATGACTTTTCTAGTCTACCGTATCTATGTTTCCTGGTAAAATACATGGGGAAATCCTATTGGAGGAAAATTCCAGTTAGGTTTAGGGTTAGGTCACCATGAACTTAGAGAGAAAAATGGACACTGCCAGCACACTCAGAGTGCTTGGGTATGGATAGGAGGGCACTGACATTTCTTATCTACCCTATCAATATTTCCTTGTAAAATACATGGGAAAATCCCATTGGAGGAAAATTCCAGTTACGATTAGGGTTAGGTCACCATGACCTAGAAAAGTCAGTGCCCTCCTAACCGTACCCAAGCACTCTGAATTTGCTGGAAGTGTCCATTTTTCTATCCGAGTTCATGGTGACCTAACCCTAACCCTAACTGGAATTTTCCTCCAATGGGATTTTCCCATGCATTTTACCAGGAAACATAGATACGGTAGACTAGAAAAGTCAGTGCCCTCCTAACAATACCCTAGCACTCTGAGTGTTCTGGCAGTGTCCAGAGAAAAATGGACACTGCCAGCAAACTCAGAGTGCTTGGGTACGGTTTGTAGAGCATTGACTTTTCTAGTCTACCGTAACTATGTTTCCTGGCAAAATACATGGGAAAATCCTATTGGAGGAAAATTCCAGTTAGGATTAGGGTTAGGTCATGAGGAACTCAGAGAGAAAAATGTACATTGCCAGCATACTCAGAGTGCTTGGGTATGGTTAGGAGGGCACTGCCTTTTCTAGTCTACCGTATCTATGATTCCTGTTAAAATACATCGGAAAATCCCATTGGGGGAAAATTCCAGTTAGGATTAGGGTTATGTCACCATTACCTTGGAGAGAAAAATGGACACTGCCAGCAAACTCAGATTGCTTGGGTATGGTTAGTAGGGCACTGACTTTACTTATCTACCCTATCAATGTTTCCTGGTAAAATACATGGGAAAATCCCATTGGGGGGAAATTCCAGTTAGGATTAGGGTTAGGTCACCATGAACTAGAAAAGTCAGTGCCCTCCTAACCGTACGCAAACACTCTGAGTTTGCTGGAAGTGTCCATTTTTCTATCCGAGTTCATGGTGGATTAGGATTAGGATTAGGTCACCATGAGCTCAGAGAGAATAATGGACACTTCCAGCAAACTCAGAGTGCTTGGGTACGGTTTGTAGAGCATTGACTTTTCTAGTCTACCGTAACTATGTTTCCTGGCAAAATACATGGGAAAATCCTATTGGAGGAAAATTCCAGTTAGGATTAGGGTTAGGTCATGAGGAACTCAGAGAGAAAAATGGACATTGCCAGCATACTCAGAGTGCTTGGGTATGGTTAGGAGGGAACTGACTTTTCTAGTTTACAGTAACTATGTTTCCTGGTAAAAAAATGGGAAAATCCTATTGGAGGAAAATTCCAGTTAGGATTAGGGTTAGGTCACCATGAACTCAGAGAGAATAATGGACACTGCTAGCAAACTCAGAGTGCTTGGGTATGGTTAGGAGGGCACTGACTTTTCTTATCTACCCTATCAATGTTTCCTGGTAAAATACATGGGAAAATCCCATTGGAGGAAAATTCCACTTAGGGTTAGGGTTAGCTCACCATGAACTCGGATAGAAAAATGGACACTACCAGCACACTGAGACTGATTGGGTACGGTTAGGAAGGAACTGACTTTTCTAGTCTACCGTAACTATGTTTCCTGATAAAATACATGGGAAAATCCCATTTGAGGAAAATTCCAGTTAGGATTAGTGTTAGGTCACCATGAACTCGGATAGAAAAATGGATACTGTCAGCACACTCAGAGTGCTTGGGTACGGTTAGGAGGGCACTGGCTTTTCTTATCTACCCTATCAATATTTCCTGGTAAAATACATGGGAAAATTCCATTGGAGGAAAATTCCAGTTACGATTAGGGTTAGGTCACCATGAACTCGGATAGAAAAATGGATACTGTCAGCACACTCAGAGTGGTTGGGTATGGTTAGGAGGGCACTGACATTTCTAGTCTACCGTATCTATGTTTTCTGGTAAAATACATGGGAAAATCCCATTAGAGGAAAATATCACTTAGGATTAGGGTTAGGTCACCATGAACTCAGAGAGAAAAATGGACACTGCCAGAACACTCAGAGTGCTTGGGTACGGTGAGGAGGGTACTGAATTTTCTAGTCTACCGTATCTATGTTTACAGGTAAAATACAGGGGAAAATCCTACTGGAGGAAAATTCCAGTTAGGATTAGGGTTAGGTCACCATGAACTCAGAAAGAAAAATGGACACTGCCAGAACACTCAGAGTGCGTGGGTACGGTTAGGAGCGAACTGACTTTTCTACTCTACCGTATCTATTTTTCCTGGTAAAATACATGGAAAAATTCCATTGGAGAAAAAATCCAGTTAGGATTAGGATTAGGTCACCATGAGCTCAGAGAGAATAATGGACACTGCCAGCAAACTCAGAGTGCTTGGGTACGGTTTGTAGAGCATTGACTTTTCTAGTCTACCGTAACTATGTTTCCTAGCAAAATACATGGGAAAATCCTATTGGAGGAAAATTCCAGTTAGGATTAGGGTTAGGTCATGAGGAACTCAGAGAGAAAAATGGACATTGCCAGCATACTCAGAGTGCTTGGGTATGGTTAGGAGGACACTGCCTTTTCTAGTCTACCGTATCTATGATTCCTGTTAAAATACATCGGAAAATCCCATTGGGGGAAAATTCCAGTTAGGATTAGGGTTATGTCACCATGACCTTGGAGAGAAAAATGGACACTGCCAGCAAACTCAGATTGCTTGGGTATGGTTAGTAGGGCACTGACTTTACTTATCTACCCTATCAATGTTTCCTGGTAAAATACATGGGAAAATCCCATTGGGGGGAAATTCCAGTTAGGATTAGGGTTAGGTCACCATGAACTAGAAAAGTCAGTGCCCTCCTAACCGTACGCAAACACTCTGAGTTTGCTGGAAGTGTCCATTTTTCTATCCGAGTTCATGGTGGATTAGGATTAGGATTAGGTCACCATGAGCTCAGAGAGAATAATGGACACTGCCAGCAAACTCAGAGTGCTTGGGTACGGTTTGTAGAGCATTGACTTTTCTAGTCTACCGTAACTATGTTTCCTGGCAAAATACATGGGAAAATCCTATTGGAGGAAAATTCCAGTTAGGATTAGGGTTAGGTCATGAGGAACTCAGAGAGAAAAATGGACATTGCCAGCATACTCAGAGTGCTTGGGTATGGTTAGGAGGGAACTGACTTTTCTAGTTTACAGTAACTATGTTTCCTGGTAAAAAAATGGGAAAATCCTATTGGAGGAAAATTCCAGTTAGGATTAGGGTTAGGTCACCATGAACTCAGAGAGAATAATGGACACTGCTAGCAAACTCAGAGTGCTTGGGTATGGTTAGGAGGGCACTGACTTTTCTTATCTACCCTATCAATGTTTCCTGGTAAAATACATGGGAAAATCCCATTGGAGGAAAATTCCACTTAGGGTTAGGGTTAGCTCACCATGAACTCGGATAGAAAAATGGACACTACCAGCACACTGAGACTGATTGGGTACGGTTAGGAAGGAACTGACTTTTCTAGTCTACCGTAACTATGTTTCCTGATAAAATACATGGGAAAATCCCATTTGAGGAAAATTCCAGTTAGGATTAGTGTTAGGTCACCATGAACTCGGATAGAAAAATGGATACTGTCAGCACACTCAGAGTGCTTGGGTACGGTTAGGAGGGCACTGGCTTTTCTTATCTACCCTATCAATATTTCCTGGTAAAATACATGGGAAAATCCCATTGGAGGAAAATTCCAGTTACGATTAGGGTTAGGTCACCATGAACTCGGATAGAAAAATGGATACTGTCAGCACACTCAGAGTGGTTGGGTATGGTTAGGAGGGCACTGACTTTTCTAGTCTACCGTATCTATGTTTTCTGGTAAAATACATGGGAAAATCCCATTAGAGGAAAATATCACTTAGGATTAGGGTTAGGTCACCATGAACTCAGAGAGAAAAATGGACACTGCCAGAACACTCAGAGTGCTTGGGTACGGTGAAGAGGGTACTGAATTTTCTAGTCTACCGTATCTATGTTTCCAGGTAAAATACATGGGAAAATCCTACTGGAGGAAAATTCCAGTTAGGATTAGGGTTAGGTCACCATGAACTCAGAAAGAAAAATGGACACTGCCAGAACACTCAGAGTGCGTGGGTACGGTTAGGAGGGAACTGACTTTTCTAGTCTACAGTAACTATGTTTCCTGGTAAAAAAATGGGAAAATCCTATTGGAGGAAAATTCCAGATAGGATTAGGGTTAGGTCACCATGAACTCAGAGAGAAAAATGGACACTTCTAGCAAACTCAGAGTGCTTGGGTATGGTTTGCAGGGCACTGACTTTTCTTATCTACCCCATCAATGTTTCCTGGTAAAATACATGGGAAAATGCCATTGGAGGAAAATTCCACTTAGGGTTAAGGTTAGGTCACCATGAACTCGGATACAAAAATGCACACTACCAGCACACTCAGAGTGCTTGGGTATGGTTAGGAGGGCACTGACTTTACGGGTCTACCGGATCTATGTTTTCTGGTAAAATACATGGGAAAATCCCATTGGAAGAAAATTAGAGTTAGGATTAGGGTTAGGTCACCATGAACTGAGAGAGAAAAATTGACACTGCCAGCATACTCAGAGTGCTTGGGTATGGTTAGGAGGGCACTGACTTTTCTAGTCTACCGTATTTATGTTTCCTGGTAAAATACATGGGAAAATCCTATTGGAGGAAAATTCCAGTTAGGATTAGGGTTAGGTCACCATGAACTCAGAGAGAAAAATGGACACTGCTAGCAAATTCAGAGTGCTTGGCAATGGTTAGGAGGGCACTGACTTTTCTTATCTACCCTATCAATGTTTCTTGGTAAAATACATGGGAAAATCCCATTGGGGGGAAATTCCAGTTAGGATTACGGTTAGGTCACCATGAACTAGAAAAGTCAATGAACTCCTAACCGTACCCAAGAACTCTGAGTTTGCTGGAAGTGTCCATTTTTCTATCCGAGTTCATGGTTACCCAACCCTAACCCTAACTGGAATTTTCCTCCAATGGGATTATTCCATGTATTTTACCAGGAAACATTGATAGGGTTGATAAGAAAAGTCAGTGCCCTCCTAACCATACCCCAGCACTCTGAGTTTCTTGCAGTGTCCATTTTTCTCTCTGAGTTCTTGGTGACCTAACCCTAATCCTAACTGCAAATTTCCTCCAATAGGATTTTCCCATGTATTTTACCAGGAAACATAGTTACGGTAGACTAGAAAAGTCAGTGCTCTCCAAACCGTACCCAAGCACTCTGAGTTTGCTGGCAGTGTCCATTATTCTCTCTGAGTTCATGATGACCTAACCCTAATCCTAACTGGAATTTTTCCCCAATGGGATTTTCCCATGTATTTTACCAGGAAAGATTGATAGGGTACATAAGAAAATTCAGTGCCCTCCTAACCAAAAAAATCCCATCGGAGGAAAATTCCAGTTAGCGTAAGGGTTAGGTCACCATGAACCAAAAAAGACAGTGAACTCCTAACCGTACCCAAGCACTCTGAGTTTGCTGGAAGTGTCCATTTTTCTATCCGAGTTCATGGTGACCTAACCCTAACCCTAACTGGAATTTTCCTCCAATGGGATTTTCCCATGTATTTTACCAGGAAACATTGATAGGATAAATGAGAAAAGTCAGTGCTCTCCAAACCGTACACAAGCACTCTGAGTTTGTTGCAGTGTCCATTTTTCTCTCTGAGTTCATGGTGACCTAACCCTAATCCTAACTGGAATTTTCCTCCAATAGAATTTTCCCATGTATTTTACCAGGAAAGATAGTTAGTAGACTAGAAAAGTCAGTGCTCTCCAAACCGTACCCAAGCACTCTTACTTTGCTGGCAGTGTTCATTATTCTCTCTGAGTTCATGGTGACCTAACCCTAATCCTAACTGGAATTTTTCCCCAATGGGATTTTCCCATGTATTTTACCAGGAAACATAGATACGGTAGACTAGAAAAGTCAGTGCCCTCCCAACCATACCCTAGCACTCTGAGTGTTCTGGCAGTGTACATTTTTCTCTCTGAGTTAATGGTGAGCTAACCCTAACCCTAAGTGGAATTTTCCTCCAATGGGATTTTCCAATGTATTTTACCAGGAAACATAGTTAGTAGACTAGAAAAGGCAGTGCCTTCCTAACCATACGCAAGCACTCTGAGTGTGCTGACAGTATCCATTTTTCTATCTGAGTTCATGGTGACCTAACCCTAACCCTAACTGCAAGTTTCCTCCAATAGGATTTTCCCATGTATTTTACCAGGAAACATAGTTACGGTAGACTAGAAAAGTCAGTGCTCTCCAAACCGTACCCAAGCACTCTGAGTTTGCTGGCAATGTCCATTATTCTCTCTGAGTTCATGGTGACCTAACTCTTATCCTAACTGGAATTTTTCCCCAATGGGATTTTCCCATGTATTTTACCAGGAAACATAGACACGGTACACTAGAAAAGTCAGTGCCCTCCTAATCATATCCTAGCACTCTGAGTGTTCTGGCAGTGTCCATTTTTCTCTCTGAGTTAACGATGAGCTAACCCTAACCCTAAGTGGAATTTTCCTCCAATGGGATTTTCCCATGTATTTTACCAGGAAACATTGATAGTGTAGATAAGAAAAGTCACTTCCCTCCTAACCAAAAAAATACATGGGAAAATTCCATTGGAGGAAAATTCCAGTTAGCGTTAGGGTTAGGTCACCATGAACTTAGAGAGAAAAATGGACACTGCCAGCACACTCAGAGTGCTTGGGTATGGTTAGGAGGGCACTGACTTTACTTATCTACCCTATCAATATTTCCTGGTAAAATACATGGGAAAATCCCATTGGAGGAAAATTCCAGTTAGCGTTAGGGTTAGGTCACCATGAACTCAGATAGAAAAATGGATACTGTTAGCACACTCAGAGTGCTTGGGTATGGTTAGGAGGGCACTGACTTTTCTAGTCCACCGTAATTATGTTTGCTGGTAAAATACATGAGAAAATCCGATTGGAGGAAAATTCCAGTTAGGATTAGGGTTAGGTCACCATGAACTCAGAAAGAAAAATGGACATTGCCAGCATACTCAGAGTGCTTGGGTACGATCAGGAGGGCACTGACTTTTCTAGTCTACCGTATCTATGTTTCCTGGTAAAATACATGGGAAAATCCTATTGGAGGAAAATTCCAGTTTGGATTAGGGTTAGGTCACCACGAACTCAGAGAGAAAAATGGACACTGCTAGCAAACTCAGAGTGCTTCGGTATGGTTAGGAGGGCACTGACTTTTCTTATCTACCCTATCAATGTTTCCTGGTAAAATACATGGGAATATCCCATTGGAGGAAAATTCCAGTTAGGGTTAGGGCTAGGTCACCATGAACTCGGATAGAAAAATGGATACTGTCAGTACACTCAGAGTGCTTGGGTATGCTTAGGAGGGCACTGACTTTTCTAGTCTACCGTAACTATGTTTCCTGCTAAAATCCTTGGGAAAATAACGTTCGGGGAAAATTCCAGTTAGGATTAGGGTTAGGTCACCACGAACTAGAAATGTCAGTGCCTTCCTAACCGTACCCAAGCACTCTGAGTTTGCTGGAAGTGTCCATTTTTCTATCCGAGTTCATGGTGACCTAACCCTAACCCTAACTGGAATTTTTCCCCAATGGGATTTTCCCATGTATTTTACCAGGAAACATAGACACGGTACACTAGAAAACTGAGTGTCCTCCTAACCATATCCTAGCAATCTGAGTGTTCTGGCAGTGTCCATTTTTCTCTCTGAGTTAACGGTGAGCTAACCCTAACCCTAAGTGGAATTTTCCTCCAATGGGATTTTCCCATGTATTTTACCAGGAAACATTGATATGGTAGATAAGAAAAGTCAGTGCTCTCCAAACCACACCGAAGCACTCTGAGTTTGCTGGCAGTGTCCATTTTTCTCTCTGAGTTCATGGTGACCTAACCCTAATCCTAAATGGAATTTTCCTCCAATGGGATATTCCCATGTATTTTACCAGGAAACATTGATAGGGTAGACTAGAAAAGTCAGTGCTCTCCAAACCTTACACAAGCACTCTGAGTTTGCTGGCAGTGTCCATTTTCCTCTCCAACTTCATGGTGACCTAACACTAATCCTTACTGGAATTTTCCTCCAATAGGATTTTCCCATGTATTTTACCAGGAAACATAGTTACGGTAGACTAGAAAAGTCAGTGCCCTCCTAACCACACCCAAGCACTCTGAGTATGCTGACACTATCCATTTTTCTATCCAAGTTCATGGTGACCTAACCCTAACGCTGAGTTAGGATTAGGTCACCAGTTAGGATTAGGGTTAGGTCACCATGAACTGAGAGAGAAAAATGGACACTGCAACAAACTCAGAGTGCTTGGGTATGGTTAGGAGGGCACTGACTTTTCTTATCTACCGTATCTATGTTTCCTGGTAAAATACATGGGAAAATGCCATTGGTGGAAAATTCCACTTAGGGTTAAGGTGAGGTCACCATGAACTCGGATAGAAAAATGCACACTACCAGCACACTCAGTGTTATTCGGTACGGTTACGAGGGCACTGACTTTTCTCATCTACCGTATCTATGTTTCCAGGTAAAATACATGGGAAAATCCCATTGGGGGAAAATTCTACTTAGGGTTAGGGTTAGGGTTAGGTCAACATGAACTCGGATAGAAAAATGGACACTGTCAGGACACTCAGAGTGCTTGGGTACAGTTAGGACGGCACTGACTTTTCTAGTCTACCGTAACTATGTTTCCTCATAAAATACATGGGTAAATCCTATTGGAGGAAAATTCCAGTTAGGTTTAGGGTTAGGTCACCATGAACGTAGAGAGAAAAATGGACACTGCCAGCACACTCAGAGTGCTTGGGTATGGATAGGAGGGCACTGACTTTTCTACTCTACCATATCTAGGTTTCCTGGTAAAATACATTGGAGAATCCCATTGGGGGAAATTCCAGTTAGGATTAGGGTTAGATCACCATGAACTAGAAAAGTCAGTGCCCTCCTAACCGTACCCAAGCACTCTGAGTTTGCTGGAAGTGTCCATTTTTCTATCCGAGTTCATGGTGACCTAACCCTGACCCTAACTGGAATTTTCCTCCAATGGGATTTTCCCATGTATTTTACCAGGAAACATAGATACGGTAGATAAGAAAAGTCAGTGCCCTCCTAACCATACCCAAGCACTCTGAGTTTGTTGCAGTGTCCATTTTTCTCTCTCAGTTCATGGTGACCTAACCCTAATCCTAACTGGAATTTTTCCCCAATGGGATTTTCCCATATATTTTATCAGGAAACATAGATACGGTAGACTAGAAAAGTCAGTGCCCTCCTAACCATACCCAAGCACTCTGAGTATGCTGGCAGTATCCATTTTTCTATCCGAGTTCATGGTGACCTAACCCTAATGCTAACTGGAATTTTTCCCCAATGGGATATTCCCATGTATTTTACCAGGAAACATTGATAGGGTAGACTAGAAAAGTCAGTGCTCTCCAAACCTTACACAAGCACTCTGAGTTTGGTGGCAGTGTCCATTTTCCTCTCCAACTTCATGGTGACCTAACACTAATCCTAACTGGAATTTTCCTCCAATAGGATTTTCCCATGTATTTTACCAGGAAACATAGTTACGGTAGACTAGAAAAGTCAGTGCCCTCCTAACCACACCCAAGCACTCTGAGTATGCTGACACTATCCATTTTTCTATCCAAGTTCATGGTAACCTAACCCTAACGCTGAGTTAGGATTAGGTCACCAGTTAGGATTAGGGGTAGGTCACCATGAACTGAGAGAGAAAAATGGACACTGCAACAAACTCAGAGTGCTTGGGTATGGTTAGGAGGGCACTGACTTTTTTTATCTACCGTATCTATGTTTCCTGGTAAAATACATGGGAAAATGCCATTGGTGGAAAATTCCACTTAGGGTTAAGGTGAGGTCACCATGAACTCGGATAGAAAAATGCACACTACCAGCACACTCAGTGTTATTCGGTACGGTTACGAGGGCACTGACTTTTCTCATCTACCGTATCTATGTTTCCAGGTAAAATACATGGGAAAATCCCATTGGGGGAAAATTCTACTTAGGGTTAGGGTTAGGGTTAGGTCAACATGAACTCGGATAGAAAAATGGACACTGTCAGGACACTCAGAGTGCTTGGGTACAGTTAGGACGGCACTGACTTTTCTAGTCTACCGTAACTATGTTTCCTCATAAAATACATGGGTAAATCCTATTGGAGGAAAATTCCAGTTAGGTTTAGGGTTAGGTCACCATGAACGTAGAGAGAAAAATGGACACTGCCAGCACACTCAGAGTGCTTGGGTATGGATAGGAGGGCACTGACTTTTCTACTCTACCATATCTAGGTTTCCTGGTAAAATACATTGGAGAATCCCATTGGGGGGAAATTCCAGTTAGGATTAGGGTTAGATCACCATGAACTAGAAAAGTCAGTGCCCTCCTAACCGTACCCAAGCACTCTGAGTTTGCTGGAAGTTTCCATTTTTCTATCCGAGTTCATGGTGACCTAACCCTAACCCTAACTGGAATTTTCCTCCAATGGGATTTTCCCATGTATTTTACCAGGAAACATAGATACGGTAGATAAGAAAAGTCAGTGCCCTCCTAATCATACCCAAGCACTCTGAGTTTGTTGCAGTGTACATTTTTCTCTCTCAGTTCATGGTGACCTAACCCTAATCCTAACTGGAATTTTTCCCCAATGGGATTTTCCCATATATTTTATCAGGAAACATAGATACGGTAGACTAGAAAAGTCAGTGCCCTCCTAACCATACCCAAGCACTCTGAGTATGCTGGCAGTATCCATTTTTCAATCCGAGTGCATGGTGACCTAACCCTAATCCTAACTGTAATTTTCCTCCAATAGGATTTTCCCATGTATTTTACCAGGAAACATAGTTACGGTAGACTAGAAAAGTCAGTGCTCTCCAAACCGTACCCAAGCACTCTGAGTTTGCTGGCAGTGTCCATTATTCTCTCTGAGTTCATGGTGACCTAACCCTAATGCTAACTGGAATTTTTCCCCAATGGGATTTTTCCATGTATTTTACCAGGAAACATAGATACAGTAGATTAGAAAAGTCAGTGCCCTCCTAACCATAACCTAGCACTTTGATTGTTCTGGCAGTGTGCAGAGAAAAATGTACACTGCCAGCAAACTCAGATTGCTTGGGTATGGTTAGGAGGGCACTGACTTTACTTATCTACCCTATCAATGTTTCCTGGTAAAATACATGGGAAAATCCCATTGGGGGGAAATTCCAGTTAGGATTACGGTTAGGTCACCATGAACTAGAAAAGTCAGTGAACTCCTAACCGTACCCAAGCACTCTGAGTTTGCTGGAAGTGTCCATTTTTCTATCCGAGTTCATGGTTACCCAACCCTAACCCTAACTGGAATTTTCCTCCAATGGGATTATTCCATGTATTTTACCAGGAAACATTGATAGGGTTGATAAGAAAAGTCAGTGCCCTCCTAACCATACCCCAGCACTCTGAGTTTGTTGCAGTGTCCATTTTTCTCTCTGAGTTCATTTTGACCTAACCCTAATCCTAACTGCATATTTCCTCCAATAGGATTTTCCCATGTATTTTACCAGGAAACATAGTTATGGTAGACTAGAAAAGTCAGTGCTCTCCAAACCGTACCCAAGCACTCTGAGTTTGCTGGCAGTGTCCATTATTCTCTCTGAGTTCATGGTGACCTAACCCTAATCCTAACTGGAATTTTTCCCCAATGGGATTTTCCTATGTATTTTACCAGGAAAGATTGATAGGGTAGATAAGAAAAGTCAGTGCCCTCCTAACCAAAAAAATCCCATCGGAGGAAAATTCCAGTTAGCGTAAGGGTTAGGTCACCATGAACTAGAAAAGTCAGTGAACTCCTAACCGTACCCAAGCACTCTGAGGTTGCTGGAAGTGTCCATTTTTCCTTCCGAGTTCATGGTGACCTAACCCTAACCCTAACTGGAATTTTCCTCCAATGGGATTTTCCCATGTATTTTACCAGGAAACATTGATAGGATAAATAAGAAAAGTCAGTGCTCTCCAAACCGTACACAAGCACTCTGAGTTTGTTGAAGTGTCCATTTTTCTCTCTGAGTTCATGGTGACCTAACCCTAATCCTAACTGGAATTTTCCTCCAATAGGATTTTCCCATGTATTTTACCAGGAAAGATAGTTAGTAGACTAGAAAAGTCAGTGCTCTCCAAACCGTACCCAATCACTCTGACTTTGCTGGCAGTGTACATTTTTCTCTCTGAGTTAATGGTGAGCTAACCCTAACCCTAAGTGGAATTTTCCTCCAATGGGATTTTCCCATGTATTTTACCAGGAAACATTAATAGGGTAGATGAGAAAAGTCAGTGCCCTCCTAACCATAAAATACATGGGAAAATCCCATTGGAGGAAAATTCCAGTTAGCGTTAGGGTTAGGTCACCATGAACTCGGATAGAAAAATGGATACTGTCAGCACACTCAGAGTGCTAGGGTATTGTTAGGAGGGCACTGACTTTTCTAATCTACTGTATATATGTTTCCTGGTAAAATAGATGGGAAAATCCCATTGGAGGAAAATTCCAGTTAGCATTTGGGTTAGGTCACCATGAACTCGGATAGAAAAATGGATACTGCCAGCATACTCAGAGTGCTTGGGTATGGTTAGGAGGGCATGACTTTTCTAGTCTACCGTATCTATGTTTCCTGGTAAAATACATGGGGAAATCCTATTGGAGGAAAATTCCAGTTAGGTTTAGGGTTAGGTCACCATGAACTTAGAGAGAAAAATGGACACTGCCAGCACACTCAGAGTGCTTGGGTATGGATAGGAGGGCACTGACATTTCTTATCTACCCTATCAATATTTCCTTGTAAAATACATGGGAAAATCCCATTGGAGGAAAATTCCAGTTACGATTAGGGTTAGGTCACCATGACCTAGAAAAGTCAGTGCCCTCCTAACCGTACCCAAGCACTCTGAATTTGCTGGAAGTGTCCATTTTTCTATCCGAGTTCATGGTGACCTAACCCTAACCCTAACTGGAATTTTCCTCCAATGGGATTTTCCCATGCATTTTACCAGGAAACATAGATACGGTAGACTAGAAAAGTCAGTGCCCTCCTAACAATACCCTAGCACTCTGAGTGTTCTGGCAGTGTCCAGAGAAAAATGGACACTGCCAGCAAACTCAGAGTGCTTGGGTACGGTTTGTAGAGCATTGACTTTTCTAGTCTACCGTAACTATGTTTCCTGGCAAAATACATGGGAAAATCCTATTGGAGGAAAATTCCAGTTAGGATTAGGGTTAGGTCATGAGGAACTCAGAGAGAAAAATGTACATTGCCAGCATACTCAGAGTGCTTGGGTATGGTTAGGAGGGCACTGCCTTTTCTAGTCTACCGTATCTATGATTCCTGTTAAAATACATCGGAAAATCCCATTGGGGGAAAATTCCAGTTAGGATTAGGGTTATGTCACCATTACCTTGGAGAGAAAAATGGACACTGCCAGCAAACTCAGATTGCTTGGGTATGGTTAGTAGGGCACTGACTTTACTTATCTACCCTATCAATGTTTCCTGGTAAAATACATGGGAAAATCCCATTGGGGGGAAATTCCAGTTAGGATTAGGGTTAGGTCACCATGAACTAGAAAAGTCAGTGCCCTCCTAACCGTACGCAAACACTCTGAGTTTGCTGGAAGTGTCCATTTTTCTATCCGAGTTCATGGTGGATTAGGATTAGGATTAGGTCACCATGAGCTCAGAGAGAATAATGGACACTTCCAGCAAACTCAGAGTGCTTGGGTACGGTTTGTAGAGCATTGACTTTTCTAGTCTACCGTAACTATGTTTCCTGGCAAAATACATGGGAAAATCCTATTGGAGGAAAATTCCAGTTAGGATTAGGGTTAGGTCATGAGGAACTCAGAGAGAAAAATGGACATTGCCAGCATACTCAGAGTGCTTGGGTATGGTTAGGAGGGAACTGACTTTTCTAGTTTACAGTAACTATGTTTCCTGGTAAAAAAATGGGAAAATCCTATTGGAGGAAAATTCCAGTTAGGATTAGGGTTAGGTCACCATGAACTCAGAGAGAATAATGGACACTGCTAGCAAACTCAGAGTGCTTGGGTATGGTTAGGAGGGCACTGACTTTTCTTATCTACCCTATCAATGTTTCCTGGTAAAATACATGGGAAAATCCCATTGGAGGAAAATTCCACTTAGGGTTAGGGTTAGCTCACCATGAACTCGGATAGAAAAATGGACACTACCAGCACACTGAGACTGATTGGGTACGGTTAGGAGGGAACTGACTTTTCTAGTCTACCGTAACTATGTTTCCTGATAAAATACATGGGAAAATCCCATTTGAGGAAAATTCCAGTTAGGATTAGTGTTAGGTCACCATGAACTCGGATAGAAAAATGGATACTGTCAGCACACTCAGAGTGCTTGGGTACGGTTAGGAGGGCACTGGCTTTTCTTATCTACCCTATCAATATTTCCTGGTAAAATACATGGGAAAATTCCATTGGAGGAAAATTCCAGTTACGATTAGGGTTAGGTCACCATGAACTCGGATAGAAAAATGGATACTGTCAGCACACTCAGAGTGGTTGGGTATGGTTAGGAGGGCACTGACATTTCTAGTCTACCGTATCTATGTTTTCTGGTAAAATACATGGGAAAATCCCATTAGAGGAAAATATCACTTAGGATTAGGGTTAGGTCACCATGAACTCAGAGAGAAAAATGGACACTGCCAGAACACTCAGAGTGCTTGGGTACGGTGAGGAGGGTACTGAATTTTCTAGTCTACCGTATCTATGTTTACAGGTAAAATACATGGGAAAATCCTACTGGAGGAAAATTCCAGTTAGGATTAGGGTTAGGTCACCATGAACTCAGAAAGAAAAATGGACACTGCCAGAACACTCAGAGTGCGTGGGTACGGTTAGGAGCGAACTGACTTTTCTACTCTACCGTATCTATTTTTCCTGGTAAAATACATGGAAAAATTCCATTGGAGAAAAAATCCAGTTAGGATTAGGATTAGGTCACCATGAGCTCAGAGAGAATAATGGACACTGCCAGCAAACTCAGAGTGCTTGGGTACGGTTTGTAGAGCATTGACTTTTCTAGTCTACCGTAACTATGTTTCCTAGCAAAATACATGGGAAAATCCTATTGGAGGAAAATTCCAGTTAGGATTAGGGTTAGGTCATGAGGAACTCAGAGAGAAAAATGGACATTGCCAGCATACTCAGAGTGCTTGGGTATGGTTAGGAGGACACTGCCTTTTCTAGTCTACCGTATCTATGATTCCTGTTAAAATACATCGGAAAATCCCATTGGGGGAAAATTCCAGTTAGGATTAGGGTTATGTCACCATGACCTTGGAGAGAAAAATGGACACTGCCAGCAAACTCAGATTGCTTGGGTATGGTTAGTAGGGCACTGACTTTACTTATCTACCCTATCAATGTTTCCTGGTAAAATACATGGGAAAATCCCATTGGGGGGAAATTCCAGTTAGGATTAGGGTTAGGTCACCATGAACTAGAAAAGTCAGTGCCCTCCTAACCGTACGCAAACGCTCTGAGTTTGCTGGAAGTATCCATTTTTCTATCCGAGTTCATGGTGGATTAGGATTAGGATTAGGTCACCATGAGCTCAGAGAGAATAATGGACACTGCCAGCAAACTCAGAGTGCTTGGGTACGGTTTGTAGAGCATTGACTTTTCTAGTCTACCGTAACTATGTTTCCTGGCAAAATACATGGGAAAATCCTATTGGAGGAAAATTCCAGTTAGGATTAGGGTTAGGTCATGAGGAACTCAGAGAGAAAAATGGACATTGCCAGCATACTCAGAGTGCTTGGGTATGGTTAGGAGGGAACTGACTTTTCTAGTTTACAGTAACTATGTTTCCTGTTAAAAAAATGGGAAAATCCTATTGGAGGAAAATTCCAGTTAGGATTAGGGTTAGGTCACCATGAACTCAGAGAGAATAATGGACACTGCTAGCAAACTCAGAGTGCTTGGGTATGGTTAGGAGGGCACTGAGTTTTCTTATCTACCCTATCAATGTTTCCTGGTAAAATACATGGGAAAATCCCATTGGAGGAAAATTCCACTTAGGGTTAGGGTTAGCTCACCATGAACTCGGATAGAAAAATGGACACTACCAGCACACTGAGACTGATTGGGTACGGTTAGGAGGGAACTGACTTTTCTAGTCTACCGTAACTATGTTTCCTGATAAAATACATGGGAAAATCCCATTTGAGGAAAATTCCAGTTAGGATTAGTGTTAGGTCACCATGAACTCGGATAGAAAAATGGATACTGTCAGCACACTCAGAGTGCTTGGGTACGGTTAGGAGGGCACTGGCTTTTCTTATCTACCCTATCAATATTTCCTGGTAAAATACATGGGAAAATCCCATTGGAGGAAAATTCCAGTTACGATTAGGGTTAGGTCACCATGAACTCGGATAGAAAAATGGATACTGTCAGCACACTCAGAGTGGTTGGGTATGGTTAGGAGGGCACTGACTTTTCTAGTCTACCGTATCTATGTTTTCTGGTAAAATACATGGGAAAATCCCATTAGAGGAAAATATCACTTAGGATTAGGGTTAGGTCACCATGAACTCAGAGAGAAAAATGGACACTGCCAGAACACTCAGAGTGCTTGGGTACGGTGAGGAGGGTACTGAATTTTCTAGTCTACCGTATCTATGTTTACAGGTAAAATACATGGGAAAATCCTACTGGAGGAAAATTCCAGTTAGGATTAGGGTTAGGTCACCATGAACTCAGAAAGAAAAATGGACACTGCCAGAACACTCAGAGTGCGTGGGTACGGTTAGGAGGGAACTGACTTTTCTAGTCTACAGTAACTATGTTTCCTGGTAAAAAAATGGGAAAATCCTATTGGAGGAAAATTCCAGTTAGGATTAGGGTTAGGTCACCATGAACTCAGAGAGAAAAATGGACACTTCTAGCAAACTCAGAGTGCTTGGGTATGGTTTGCAGGGCACTGACTTTTCTTATCTACCCCATCAATGTTTCCTGGTAAAATACATGGGAAAATGCCATTGGAGGAAAATTCCACTTAGGGTTAAGGTTAGGTCACCATGAACTCGGATACAAAAATGCACACTACCAGCACACTCAGAGTGCTTGGGTATGGTTAGGAGGGCACTGACTTTACGGGTCTACCGGATCTATGTTTTCTGGTAAAATACATGGGAAAATCCCATTGGAAGAAAATTAGAGTTAGGATTAGGGTTAGGTCACCATGAACTGAGAGAGAAAAATTGACACTGCCAGCATACTCAGAGTGCTTGGGTATGGTTAGGAGGGCACTGACTTTTCTAGTCTACCGTATTTATGTTTCCTGGTAAAATACATGGGAAAATCCTATTGGAGGAAAATTCCAGTTAGGATTAGGGTTAGGTCACCATGAACTCAGAGAGAAAAATGGACACTGCTAGCAAATTCAGAGTGCTTGGCAATGGTTAGGAGGGCACTGACTTTTCTTATCTACCCCATCAATGTTTCCTGGTAAAATACATGGGAAAATGCCATTGGAGGAAAATTCCACTTAGGGTTAAGGTTAGGTCACCATGAACTCGGATACAAAAATGCACACTACCAGCACACTCAGAGTGCTTGGGTATGGTTAGGAGGGCACTGACTTTACGGGTCTACCGGATCTATGTTTTCTGGTAAAATACATGGGAAAATCCCATTGGAAGAAAATTAGAGTTAGGATTAGGGTTAGGTCACCATGAACTGAGAGAGAAAAATTGACACTGCCAGCATACTCAGAGTGCTTGGGTATGGTTAGGAGGGCACTGACTTTTCTAGTCTACCGTATTTATGTTTCCTGGTAAAATACATGGGAAAATCCTATTGGAGGAAAATTCCAGTTAGGATTAGGGTTAGGTCACCATGAACTCAGAGAGAAAAATGGACACTGCTAGCAAATTCAGAGTGCTTGGCAATGGTTAGGAGGGCACTGACTTTTCTTATCTACCCTATCAATGTTTCTTGGTAAAATACATGGGAAAATCCCATTGGGGGGAAATTCCAGTTAGGATTACGGTTAGGTCACCATGAACTAGAAAAGTCAATGAACTCCTAACCGTACCCAAGAACTCTGAGTTTGCTGGAAGTGTCCATTTTTCTATCCGAGTTCATGGTTACCCAACCCTAACCCTAACTGGAATTTTCCTCCAATGGGATTATTCCATGTATTTTACCAGGAAACATTGATAGGGTTGATAAGAAAAGTCAGTGCCCTCCTAACCATACCCCAGCACTCTGAGTTTCTTGCAGTGTCCATTTTTCTCTCTGAGTTCTTGGTGACCTAACCCTAATCCTAACTGCAAATTTCCTCCAATAGGATTTTCCCATGTATTTTACCAGGAAACATAGTTACGGTAGACTAGAAAAGTCAGTGCTCTCCAAACCGTACCCAAGCACTCTGAGTTTGCTGGCAGTGTCCATTATTCTCTCTGAGTTCATGATGACCTAACCCTAATCCTAACTGGAATTTTTCCCCAATGGGATTTTCCCATGTATTTTACCAGGAAAGATTGATAGGGTAGATAAGAAAATTCAGTGCCCTCCTAACCAAAAAAATCCCATCGGAGGAAAATTCCAGTTAGCGTAAGGGTTAGGTCACCATGAACCAAAAAAGACAGTGAACTCCTAACCGTACCCAAGCACTCTGAGTTTGCTGGAAATGTCCATTTTTCTATCCGAGTTCATGGTGACCTAACCCTAACCCTAACTGGAATTTTCCTCCAATGGGATTTTCCCATGTATTTTACCAGGAAACATTGATAGGATAAATGAGAAAAGTCAGTGCTCTCCAAACCGTACACAAGCACTCGGAGTTTGTTGCAGTGTCCATTTTTCTCTCTGAGTTCATGGTGACCTAACCCTAATCCTAACTGGAATTTTCCTCCAATAGAATTTTCCCATGTATTTTACCAGGAAACATAGTTAGTAGACTAGAAAAGTCAGTGCTCTCCAAACCGTACCCAAGCACTCTGACTTTGCTGGCAGTGTTCATTATTCTCTCTGAGTTCATGGTGACCTAACCCTAATCCTAACTGGAATTTTTCCCCAATGGGATTTTCCCATGTATTTTACCAGGAAACATAGATACGATAGACTAGAAAAGTCAGTGCCCTCCCAACCATACCCTAGCACTCTGAGTGTTCTGGCAGTGTACATTTTTCTCTCTGAGTTAATGGTGAGCTAACCCTAACCCTAAGTGGAATTTTCCTCCAATGGGATTTTCCCATGTATTTTACCAGGAAACATTAATAGGGTAGATGAGAAAAGTCAGTGCCCTCCTAACCATAAAATACATGGGAAAATCCCATTGGAGGAAAATTCCACTTAGCGTTAGGGTTAGGTCACCATGAACTCGGATAGAAAAATGGATACTGTCAGCACACTCAGAGTGCTAGGGTATGGTTAGGAGGGCACTGACTTTTCTAATCTACTGTATCTATGTTTCCTGGTAAAATACATTGGAAAATCCCATTGGGGGGAAATTCCAGTTAGGATTAGGTTAGGTCACCATGAACTAGAAAAGTCAGTGCCCTCCTAACTGTACCCAAGCACTCTGAGTTTGCTGGAAGTGTCCATTTTTCTATCCAAGTTAATGGTGACCTAACCCTAACCCTAACTGGAATATTTCCCCAATGGGATTTTCCCATGTATTTTACCAGGAAACATAGATACGGTAGACTAGAAAAGTCACTGCCATCCTAACGATACCCAAGCACTGTCAGTGTTCTGGCAGTGTCCATTTTTCTCTCTGAGTTAATGGTGAGCTAACCCTAACCCTAATTGGAATTTTCCTCTAATGGGATTTTCCCATGTATTTTACCAGGAAACATTAATAGGGTAGATGAGAAAAGTCAGTGGCCTCCTAACCATAAAATACATGGGAAAATCCCATTGGAGGAGAATTCCAGTTAGCGTTAGGGTTAGGTCACCATGATCTCGGATAGAAAAATGGATACTGTCAGCATACTCAGAGTGCTTGGGTATGGTTAGGAGGGCACTGACTATTCTAGTCTACTGTAACTATGTTTCCTGGTAAAATACATGGGAAAATCCCATTGGGGAAAAATTCCTGTTAGAATTAAGGTTAGGTCACCATGAACTCAGAGAGAAAAATGGACACTGCAACAAACTCAGAGTGCTTGTGTCCGGTTTGGAGGGCACTGACCTTTCTTATCTACCCCATCAATGTTTCCTGGTAAAATACATGGGAAAATGCCATTGGTGGAAAATTCCACTTAGGGTTAAGGTTAGGTCACCATGAATTCGGATAGAAAAATGCACACTACCACCACACTCAGAGTGATTCAGTACGGTTACGAGGGCACTGACTTTTCTCGTCTACCGTATCTATGTTTCCAGGTAAAATACATGGGAAAATCCCATTGGAGGAAAATTCCAGTTAGGGTTAGGGTTAGGTCAACATGAATTAGAAAAGGCAGTGACCTCCTAACCGTACCCAAACACTCTGAGTTTGCTGGAAGTGTCCATTTTTCTATCCGAGTTCATGGTGACCTAACCCTAACCCTAACTGGAATTTTCCTCCAATGGGATTTTCCCATGTATTTTTCCAGGAAACATTGATAGGATAAATAAGAAAAGTCAGTGCTCTCCAAACCGTACACAAGCACTCTGAGTTTGTTGCAGTGTCCATTATTCTCTCTGAGTTCATGGTGACCTAACCCTAATCCTAACTGGAATTTTTCCCCAATGGGATTTTTCCATGTATTTTACCAGGAAACATAGATACGGTAGACTAGAAAAGTCAGTGCCCTCCTAACCATACCCTAGCACTCTGAGTGTTCTGGCAGTGTCCATTTTTCTCTCTGAGTTAATGGTGAGCTAACCCTAACCCTAAGTGGAATTTTCCTCCAATGGGATTTTCCCATGTATTTTACCAGCAAACATAGATACGGAAGAATAGAAAGGTCAGTGCCCTCCTAACCATACCCAAGCACTCTGAGTATGCTGGCAGTATCCATTTTTCTATCCGAGTTCATGGTGACCTAACCCTAATCCTAAGTGGAATTTTCCTCCAATAGGATTTTCCAATGTATTTTACCAGGAAACATAGTTAGTAGACTAGAAAAGGCAGTGCCTTCCTAACCATACGCAAGCACTCTGAGTGTGCTGACAGTATCCATTTTTCTATCCGAGTTCATGGTGACCTAACCCTAACCCTAACTGCAAGTTTCCTCCAATAGGATTTTCCCATGTATTTTACCAGGAAACATAGTTACGGTAGACTAGAAAAGTCAGTGCTCTCCAAACCGTACCCAAGCACTCTGAGTTTGCTGGCAATGTCCATTATTCTCTCTGAGTTCATGGTGACCTAACTCTTATCCTAACTGGAATTTTTCCCCAATGGGATTTTCCCATGTATTTTACCAGGAAACATAGACACGGTACACTAGAAAAGTCAGTGCCCTCCTAATCATATCCTAGCACTCTGAGTGTTCTGGCAGTGTCCATTTTTCTCTCTGAGTTAACGATGAGCTAACCCTAACCCTAAGTGGAATTTTCCTCCAATGGGATTTTCCCATGTATTTTACCAGGAAACATTGATAGTGTAGATAAGAAAAGTCACTTCCCTCCTAACCAAAAAAATACATGGGAAAATTCCATTGGAGGAAAATTCCAGTTAGCGTTAGGGTTAGGTCACCATGAACTTAGAGAGAAAAATGGACACTGCCAGCACACTCAGAGTGCTTGGGTATGGTTAGGAGGGCACTGACTTTACTTATCTACCCTATCAATATTTCCTGGTAAAATACATGGGAAAATCCCATTGGAGGAAAATTCCAGTTACGATTAGGGTTAGGTCACCATGACCTAGAAAAGTCAGTGCCCTCCTAACCGTACCCAAGCACTCTGAGTATGCTGACAGTATCCATTTTTCTATCCGAGTTCATGGTGACCTAACCCTAACGCTAACTGGAATTTTCCTCCAATGGGATTTTCCCATGTATTTTATGGTTAGGAGGGCACTGACTTTTCTCATCTACCCTATTAATGTTTCCTGGTAAAATACATGGGAAAATCCCACTGAAGGAAAATTCCACTTAGGGTTAGGGTTAGCTCACCATTAACTCAGAGAGAAAAATGGACACTGCCAGAACACTCAGAGTGCTAGGGTATGGTTAGGAGGGCACTGACTTTTCTACTCTACCGTATCTATTTTTCTTGGTAAAATACATGGAAAAATCCCATTGGGGAAAAATTCCAGTTAGGATTAGGATTAGGTCACCATGAGCTCAGAGAGAATAATGGACACTGCCAGCAAACTCAGAGTGCTTGGGTACGGTTAGGACGGCACTGACTTTTCTAGTCTACCGTAACTATGTTTCCTCGTAAAATACATGGGGAAATCCTATTGGAGGAAAATTCCAGTTAGGTTTAGGGTTAGGTCACCATGAACTCGGATAGAAAAATGGACACTACCAGCACTCATAGAGTGATTGGGTACAGTTAGGAGGGAACTGACTTTTCTAGTCTACCGTAACTATGTTTTTGGTAAAATACATGGGAAAATCCCATTGGAGGAAAATTCCAGTTAGGATTAGTGTTAGGTCACCATAAACTCGGATTAAAAAATGGATAGTGTCAGCACACTCAGAGTTCTTGGGTATGGTTAGGAGGGCACTGACTTTTCTTATCTACCCTATCTATATTTCCTGGTAAAATACATGGGAAAATCCCATTGGAGGAAAATTCCAGTTAGGGTTAGGGTTAGGTCACCATGAACTCGGATAGAAAAGTGGACACTGCCAGAACACTGAGAGTGCGTGGGTACGGTTAGGAGGGAACTGACTTTTCTAGTCTACCGTAACTATGGTTCCTGGTAAAATACATTGGAAAATCCTATTGGAGGAAAATTCCAGTTAGGATTAGGGTTAGGTCACCATGAACTCAGAGAGAAAAATGGACACTGCCAGAACACTCAGAGTGCTTGGGTACGGTGAGGAGGGAACTGACTTTTCTAGTCTACCGTATCTATGTTTTCTGGCAAAATACATGGGAAAATCCCATTGGAGGAAAATTCCACTTAGGGTTAGGGTTAGCTCACCATGAACTTGGATAGAAAAATGGACACTGCCAGAACACTCAGAGTGCGTGGGTACGGTTAGGAGGGAACTGACTTTTCTAGTCTACAGTAACTATGTTTCCTGGTAAAAAAATGGGAAAATCCTATTGGAGGAAAATTCCAGTTAGGATTAGGTTAGGTCACCATGAACTCAGAGAGAATAATGGACACTGCTAGCAAACTCAGAGTGCTTGGGTATGGTTAGGAGGGCACTGACTTTTCTTATCTACCCTATCAATGTTTCCTGGTAAAATACATGGGAAAATCCCATTGGAGGAAAATTCCACTTAGGGTTAGGGTTAGCTCACCATGAACTCGGATAGAAAAATGGACACTACCAGCACACTGAGACTGATTGGGTACGGTTAGGAGGGAACTGACTTTTCTAGTCTACCGTAACTATGTTTCCTGATAAAATACATGGGAAAATCCCATTTGAGGAAAATTCCAGTTAGGATTAGTGTTAGGTCACCATGAACTCGGATAGAAAAATGGATACTGTCAGCACACTCAGAGTGCTTGGGTACGGTTAGGAGGGCACTGGCTTTTCTTATCTACCCTATCAATATTTCCTGTTAAAATACATGGGAAAATCCCATTGGAGGAAAATTCCAGTTAGGGTTAGGGTTAGGTCACCATGAACTCGGATAGAAAAATGGATACTGTCAGCACACTCAGAGTGGTTGGGTATGGTTAGGAGGGCACTGACTTTTCTAGTCTACCGTATCTATGTTTTCTGGTAAAATACATGGGAAAATCCCATTAGAGGAAAATATCACTTAGGATTAGGGTTAGGTCACCATGAACTCAGAGAGAAAAATGGACACTGCCAGAACACTCAGAGTGCTTGGGTACGGTGAAGAGGGTACTGAATTTTCTAGTCTACCGTATCTATGTTTCCAGGTAAAATACATGGGAAAATCCTACTGGAGGAAAATTCCAGTTAGGATTAGGGTTAGGTCACCATGAACTCAGAAAGAAAAATGGACACTGCCAGAACACTCAGAGTGCGTGGGTACGGTTAGGAGGGAACTGACTTTTCTAGTCTACAGTAACTATGTTTCCTGGTAAAAAAATGGGAAAATCCTATTGGAGGAAAATTCCAGTTAGGATTAGGGTTAGGTCACCATGAACTCAGAGAGAAAAATGGACACTTCTAGCAAACTCAGAGTGCTTGGGTATGGTTTGCAGGGCACTGACTTTTCTTATCTACCCCATCAATGTTTCCTGGTAAAATACATGGGAAAATGCCATTGGAGGAAAATTCCTTTTAGGGTTAAAGTTAGGTCACCATGAACTCAGATAGAAAAATGCACACTACCAGCACACTCAGAGTGCTTGGGTATGGTTAGGAGGGCACTGACTTTACGGGTCTACCGTTTCTATGTTTTCTGGTAAAATACATGGGAAAATCCCATTAGAGGAAAATATCACTTAGGATTAGGGTTAGGTCACCATGAACTCGGATAGAAAAATGGACACTGCCAGAACACTCAGAGTGCTTGGGTACGGTTAGGAGGGAACTGACCTTTCTAGTCTACGGTAACTAGGTTTCCTGGTAAAATACATGGGAAAATCCTATTGGAGGAAAATTCATGTTAGGATTAGGGTTAGGTCACCATGAACTCAGAGAGAAAAATGGACACTGCTAGCAAACTCAAAGTTCTTGGGTATGATTTGGAGGGCACTGACCTTTCTTATCTACTCCATCAATGTTTCCTGGTAAAATACATGGGAAAATCCTATTGGAGGAAAATTCCAGTTAGGATTAGGGTTAAGTCACCATGAACTCAGAGAGAAAAATGGATACTGTCAGCACACTCAGAGTGCTTGGGTATGGTTAGGAGGGCACTGACTTTTCTAGTCTACCGTAACTATGTTTCCTGGTAAAATACATGGGAAAATCCCATTGGAGGAAAATTCTACTTAGGGTTAGGTCACCATGAACTCGGAGAGAAAAATGGACACTGTCAGCACACTCAGAGTGCTTGGGTACAGTTAGGAGGGCACTGACTTTTCTAGTCTACCGTAACTATGTTTCCTGGTAAAATACATGGGAATATCCCATTAGAGGAATATATCACTTAGGATTAGGGTTAGGTCACCATGAACTCGGAGAGAAAAATGGACACTGCCAGCAAACTCAGAATGCTTGGGTATGGTTAGGAGGGCACTGACTTTTCTTATCTACCCTATCAATGTTTCCTGGTAAAATACATGGGAAAATGCCATTGGAGGAAAATTCCACTTAGGGTTAGGGTTAGCTCACCATGAACTCAGAGAGAAAAATGGACACTTCCAGCAAACTCAGAGTTCTTGGGTACGGATAGGTGGGCAGTGACTTTTCTAGTCTATCCTATACATGTTACCTGGTAAAATACATGGGAAAATCCCATTGGAGGAAAATTCCAATTAGGATTAGGGTTAGGTCACCATGAACTCAGAGAGAAAAATGGACACTGCCAGCATACTCAGAGTTGTTGGGTATGGTTAGGAGGGCACTGACTTTTCTAGTCTACCGTATCTATATTTCCTGGTAAAATACATTGGAAAATCCCATTGGGGGAAAATTCAAGTTAGGATTAGGGTTAGGTCACCATGGACTCGGAGAGAAAAATGGACACTGCCCGCAAACTCGGAGTGCTTGGGTATGGTTAGAAGGTATGATTACCCTGGGCCCCGAATGTAGGCAACGCAATAAACTGGTCAGATCAACTGTCTTTGTAAGCACTGCCAATGTTCACCCAGCAGCCCGCACATATGGTGGCACAAGTTCAATAAATCAGTCAACAAAGTTAAACAGTTCTTTAAAATAAAACTGATAACAAAGTATGATCTTTTCAACACCCAGCTTGCCTGTAACCTGCAAACTGGAAAACTGAGGACCGCAAGGAAAACTTGATCCAAACAATATTGATCCAAAAT
This sequence comes from Crotalus tigris, assembly GCF_016545835.1. Classification (NCBI taxonomy): domain Eukaryota; kingdom Metazoa; phylum Chordata; class Lepidosauria; order Squamata; family Viperidae; genus Crotalus; species Crotalus tigris. The sequence continues at coordinate 722,368 of NW_024097531.1, read as the reverse complement.
GCAAAGAGTCCAGAGCTCACATTACAAGAGTTCACGTTTGTTCCCGGCAAATGCCCCACCTCACAGCGTCTCCTTAAATCCTACTCCCCACGTGTGCCTTGTGGAGTGGGGTGTGATGCTCTCCTTCCGAGCAAGTGAGCCTGCCTCTGTTGTTCCCTCCTCCTCTCTGCTCTCCTTGCTCTGGGATCTTGGAGGGAGGGGCCTTGCTCCTTGCCTGAGCTCTGCCTTCCCTGTTCCACACTTGAAGGGCCCTGGCCTGCTTCAGCCTGCTCCTCCCCACATTCCTCCGAAGCCACAGACACCCTCTCCTTGGCCTCAACAGGGAACTCCATGTCGTCCTCAGAATCAGGCTCGGACAGAGGCATGACAGACTTTTCTAGTCTATCCTATGTTTCCTGGAAAAATACATGGGAAAATCCCATTGGAGGAAAATTCCACTTAGGGTTAGGGTTAGGTCACCATGAACTCGGAGAGAAAAATGGACATCGCCAAGAAACTCGGAGTACTTGGGTACGGTTAGGAGGGCATTGCTTTTTGTAGTCTACCCTATCTCTGTCCTGGTAAAATACATGGGAAAATCCCATTGGAGGAAAATCCCACGTGGAATTATGATTACATCACTATGAACTTGGAGAGCAGAATGGACACTGCCAGCAAACTCGGAGTGCTTGGATACGGTTAGGAGGGCACTGACTTTTCTAGTCTACTGTATCTATGTTTCCTGGTGGGAAAAGCCCATTCAGAATGAAAATTAAACTGCGGATAGGGTTGGGGTTAGGTCACTCTGGGATCTTGGCGAAAAACTGATGGTAGGTATAGATTGTTAGTGGCTTTATAATGGAAGAAAATGTAAAACCTTTTCATTCGGACTTCTTTTGGAATCACAGTAAAATACATAGGAAAATCCCATTCACAATGAAAATGGAACTAGGGTTAGGGTTGGTGTTAGGGTTAGGGTTTCGTCTCCCTGGGATGTGGGCCAAAAAGTGATGTTAGGGTTAGATTATTAGCGGTTTTATAAGGGATGAGATTGTGACAGGTTTCATTCTGAGTTCTTTTGGAAGCACAGTAAGTTACATGGGAAAATCACATTCACAATGAAAATGAAACTAGGTTTAGGATGGGTTAGGGTTAGGTCTCCCCGGGATCTGCACCAAAAGGTGATTTTAGGGATAGATTATTAGCAGTTTTAAAAGGGAAGAGAATGTGACAGCTGTTGATTTGGACTTTTTTTTAGGATGCAAAGTAAATTGCATGGGAAAATCCCATTCACAATGAAAATTAAACTATGGTTAGGGTTGGGGTTAGGCTTAGGCTTAGGTCTCTCTTCCATCTTGGCCAAAAACTGATATTAGGGATGGATTATTAGTGGTTGTATAAGGGAAGGAATTTGACAGCTGTTCGTTTGGCCTTATTTAGGAAGCAAAGTAAATTGCATGGGAAAATCCCATTCACAATGAAAATTAAACTATGGTTAGGGTTGGGGTTAAGGTTAGGATTAGGTCACTCTGGGATCTTGGCCAAAAATTGATGGTAGGGATAGATTTTTATTGGTTTTATAAGGGAAGAGAATGTGACAGCTTTTTGTTCGGTCTTCTATTAGAAGTAAAGTAAAATATATAGGAAAATTCCATTCACAATGAAATTTAAAGTATGGTTAGGGTTGGGGTTAGGTTTAGGGTTAGGTCTCCCCGGGATCTTGTCCAAAAACTGATGTTAGGATTAGATTGTTAGTGGTTTTATAAGGGAAGAGATTGTGACAGCTTTTCGTTCGGACTTTTTTTGGAAGCACAGTAAAATACATGGGAAAATCCCATTCACTATGAAAATTAAACTAGGGTTAGGGTTGGGGGTTAAGGTTAGGGTTAGGTCACTCCAGGATCTTGGCCAAAACCTGATGGTAGGGATAGATTTTTATTGGTTTTATAGGGGAAGGGAATGTGACAGCTTTTTGTTTGGACTTCTTTTGGAAATAAAGTAAAATACATGGGAAAATCCTATTCACAATGAAAATTAAACTAGGGTTAGTTTTGGGGTTAAGGTTAGGTCTCCCCGGGATCTGGGCCAAAAACTGATGTTAGGGATAGATAGTTAGTGGTTTTATAAGGGAAGACAATGTGACAGCTTTTTGTTCAGATTTCTACTGAAAGCATAGTAAAATACATGGAAAATCCCATTCACGATTAAAATTAAACTAGGGTTAGGGTTGGGGTTAGGGTTAGATCTCATTGAGATATTGGCCGAAAACTGATGTTCGGGATAAGGTCTTGTTGTTATGAGGAAAGAGAATGTGACAGCTGTTCTTTCGGAATTCTTTTTGTCATACAGTGCATTACATAGTAAAATCCCATTCAGAATGAAAATTAAAGTAGAGTTAAGGTTGGGAATGGGATTAATATTAGGTGTGTTTGGAATAGGGACTAAGTCTCATTTTAAGGATAAATTCTATTTAGACAGTTATAAGATACAAATAGATACAAAAGGAAATATTTGAAAAAATAGGGGAAAAATAAGGGAAATGGGAACGAAGAGTGAGGGAAAACAAGGGTAGAAAGAAAGAAAAAACAATAACTTTTGACTCCCTTTGGTGCTGTGGAATAAGGCATTAGCATCAAGGTTCAACTTTTTACTTTTACATAATAGTTTAAACTAGCCATTTCTATAACAACAAATCTATTTAATTGGTAAAACCCAAAATCAAATTTTCATATTTTTTCCACTTAAAGCAAAAAGTCCAGAATCTCTATGGAGATTTTCAGTCATCCAAGCTTCTTGGATGAGAAGCGAAATGTCTTCAAAGAAAAACAAGAAAGTCCTGTTGCCTGGTGAAAAAGCACCTTTGGGATAAAGTCCAGAATCGGTTTCCAAGTTGAAATAAAAGTATTTGTATTTTTTTTCTTTGATCAAAGAAGTCCATTTAGCCATCTCTGCTAACTCCATCAAGTTTTGCAGCCATTCATCCATTGTCGGGATCAAAATGTCCTTTCATTTCTATACGTAAAGTACTCTTGCTGCTATCAATATATATAACACAAAGTTCCAATTTTTTCTCCAAAGTCTTTTTCCATTAAACCCAAAAGAAAACTCTCTCGTTTTCTCTTTATATTCACTTTAAGAATTTTCTGTATTAGACTATGAATCCTACTCCAATATTTCTTTGCTTTATCATATGCCTGATAAAAGATCCCTTCTTTACATTTCCATTTCCAACATTCATTTGAAATACCTTTACATATTCTTGACAATTTATGTTGAATTAAATACAAATGATACATCATCTTGTAGAAATTTTCTTTTAAGTTATAATTTAATGCAAATTTTAAACCTTTTTTCCACATATTGTCTCAATGTTCAAGCATTACATTATGTCCCAAGTTCCTTGCCCACTGTATCATACAGTGTTTTACATGTTCACTTTCCACATTTAAATTCAGTAATTTTTATAGACCTTTGCAATAATATGTTCATCACTAGCACACATTAAGATTTCCAATAATACCATTTTTAGCAAAGTCAAACCCTAATTTAAATCTTTCTTTCAATTGTAAATATGTAGAGTTAGGTATCCTTGGGATCTGGGCTAAAAACTCAAGTCTGGGATAGATTCTTCATGGTATTATAAGGAAAGAAAATGTTGACATCTTTTCTTTCAGACTTCCTTTGGAAGCACAATAAAATACATGGGAAAATCCCATTCACAATGAAAATCAAACTAGGGTTAGGGTTGGGGTTAGGGTTAGGTCTCCTTGATGTCTGGACCCAAAACTGATGTTAGGTATAAATAATTAATGGTATTATAAGGAAAGAGAATTTGACAGCTTTTTGTTTAGACTTCTTTTTGGAGCACAGTAAAATATGTGGGAAAATCCCTATCACAATGAAAATTAAACTAGGGTTAGGTTTGGGTTTAGGGTATGGGTTAGCTCTCCTTTGAGTAAGGGATGAAAATTGATGTTAGGAATAGAATCTTAGAGATACCAAATACATACATAGAATAAAATATATTTGAAAATCCCATTGATAATGAAAACGAAGCTAGGGTTAGGGCTAGGGCAGGGGTAGGCAACCTTGGCTCTTTTATGACTCGTGGACTTCAACTCCCAAAATTCCTGAGCCAGCCATGCTGAGGGGAAAGGGAGAGGTTTCTAAGCTTAGCCATGCTGGCTCAGGAATTCTGGGAGTTGAAGTCCATGAGTCATAAAAGAGTCAAGGTTGCCTACCCCTGGGCTAGGGTTAACGTTATGTTCGCGTTATGCTTAAGGAACCTAGATTAACATACTCTATTTTGGTGCTTTTTCCTCATATTGAGCACTTTTGTTACAGAATTCCTCAGGCAATTGTGTTAGAAGACTTCAGTTAATTACAACCACATATATTTGCAGGTCTTTGGCATCGTGACCTTGGCTCTTCATGTGGCAAAAGTTTCCTGGAATGAGCAATGACAGGTATAGATTTCTGACAAATTCTCAAATGCTGCTACTCGACAGCTGCTTCTCTTTCTGACCTACAGATGGCAGTGAACCTTCACACTTAAATAAGAAATATCAGACATGGTGCTTCTGCTTCAGACTTTGGAGCAGAGAACAAGTTACCTACCATCAACTGAAGTTCTTTTAGGGATGGCGTGAGTCAGTTGCCATTGGCAAGACTCTGGTTGCTTTCACCGAAAGAGGGAATGTGTAAAAATGCCGAGCAATAACATTCTCTCTGGAACAAATTCAAACTGGTGAAGTCAAATATCATAACATCACTGAAAGCAAGCAATACATCCAGGAGAAACGAACAGTATAATTAGGGAAGACAAGCGAAACAAAAGTGGTAAGAAAAACCACTTCAAGAAAACAATGTAAGATTCAGAAGGAAGAAATAGTTTCATGATACGATTGTAAGTATAACTTCCCTGTTCTGTTTACTTTACTGTAGACTTCAGCAATGCCTTATTTAAATTGCATTAGTCTTTTCTAAATCTTCTGGACTACAATACCCAACACTTTCTTTTAGCATGGCTTTCTATTGGCAAGGAATATTGTGGTTGGATATGTCTTTAGAGTGCTAGGTTGGAAAATTCTAATCAGTATGAAAGTCTATTCTATCCAGCTCTCCAAGTTCACATCATCTTCTGATGTAGGAGTAGAGACGCGGGAATCATGCTCACCACAGCTACCTTTCTTGTTAGTGGGTTAGTTACTCATTCATCTACAGCTGTTAACAGAGGCCATTAAATAATTTGATAAATGCTTCCCTACTCTGAAATGGTTGTGTTCCCAGAAAAGTGTATCAATTAGTGAAAGAGAAAAGTGTGTAAGCTACTGAAAGAGAGTCTAATATTCAATAAAAGAAAGGGCAACAAAACAGTATTAAAGTTCCCAAGTAATAAGACAGTTGTGCAATTGGAAAGAAAAGCAATTTTCTGCAAAAGTAGAAAATGGATAGGTATAATAATAGTAGTAATAAAGTTGGAAGGGACCTTGGAGGTCATCTAGTCCAACCCCCTGCTCAGGCAGGAAACCCTACACCATTTCGGACAAATGGCTGTCCAGTTTCTTCTTAAAAACTTCCAGTGTTGGAGCATTTACTGCTTCTGGAGGCAGGCTGTTCCACTGATTAATTGTTCTCACTGTCAGGAAGTTTCTCCTTAGTTCTAGGTTGCTTCTCTCCTTGATTAGTTTCCACCCGTTGCTTCTTTTCCTGCCTTCAGGCGCCTTGGAAAATAGTTTGACTTCCTTTTCTTTGTGGCAGCCCCTGAGATATTGGAATACTGCTATCATGTTCCCCCTTGTCCTTCTCTTCGTTAAACTAGACATACCCAATTCCAGCAACCGTTCCTTATATGTTTTAGCCTCCAGTCCCCTAATCATCTTTGTTGCTCTTCTCTGTACTCTTTCTAGAGTCACAGCATCTTTTTTACATCGTATGGCAGGGAAATATTTTCTTTCCAGGAATGCTCTTCTCTTCATTTTTTGTCTCTTAGTTGCTCATACAAAATACAGTAAATGTAGATGTACTTTGATAAATGCAGAATATTTGCACAACTTTTTGCCGCTAATATAGGAAATGACCGATCGATGAACAATAAAGTAGGGAGAGAGAAACATGTTCGTCTCAAGGGTTACATTACATTATTCACACGCACCCCACTCACATACTTTTACACACACACACAAACAGACAGACAAACACACACCAATACCCCTATAAAAACATACCACCTTGATCAAAATTGCTAGAGAAGGATGAAATCTTGATTCTGTCCACATGTAGCAAGTTGATGGGAGGAGGAAAGAGCAAAGCTGTATCGCTCTGCCCCCAGCCCTTAGCCCTTTAGCGCTACTTCAAACTGCAGGCAGTCCTTGACTTACAATAGTTCACCGAGTGGCCGTTCAAAGTTACAACAGCACTGAAAAAAGTGACTTACAATCATTTTTCACATTTGTGACCATTGCAGCATCTTCATGGTCACATGATCAAAATTCAGACATTTGGCAATTGACTCATATTTATGACAGTTGCAGTGTCCCCAGGTCATGCGATCCCCTTTTGTGACCTTCTGGCAAGCAAAGTCAATGGGGAAGCCAGATTCACTCAACCAACTGCATTACTAACTTAGCAACTGCAGTGATTCACTTAACAAATGTGCCAAGAAAGGTCGTAAAATGAGGCAAAACTCACTTTACCATTGTTTCACTTAGCAACATAAATTTTGGGCTCAGTTGCGGCCATAACTCGAGGACTATCTGTATTACTAACTTGCTGTTATTTGAACATTGGTTACTGATACATGGTTTACAAAGGAATAAATTTGGGGGCAGGGCAGGCGATCCTTCAGCTGATCAATTAGACCACAGCTGGAATCCAAATTTCCATTACTGAGGAAGGCAGTTGTTAAGTGAATTGCACTTGATTGTATAACTTTTTTGGCCACGTTGATTAAATGAATCACTGCAGTTGTTAAGTGAATCTCATGGTTGTTAAATGAATCAGCTTTCCCCATTGACCCTGCTTGTAGAAAGCTGGCTGAGAAGGTCACAAATGGCGATCACGTGAACCTGTCATAAATACATGCCAGTTGCCAAGCGTCCAAATTTTGATCATGTGACTGTGGGTATGCTGTGATGGTTGTAAGCGTGAGGACCTGTTGTAAGTGTGAGGACCAGTCAGAAGTCACTTTTTCAGTGCCATTGCAACTTTGAATGTTCACTAAATGAATGATGGTAAGCCGAGGACCACTGTATGAAATAGTCTCCTTAAACACCGGTTTTAGTTTGTTCTTTAAAAACCTATTTTTTGTTATATAAATGGATATAGTCAGGTAACGTTTTTTCTGTCTCTTATATGTCAAAATTAATTTTAAGCTTTGTATTACAGAAACTCCTCGATTCACTGTGTGTCTTTTGAAGACTGTTGTGTTTTAACATTTATATATTGATCTTCACTGCCTGTACTGGGAAGTGTTTCAGATTTCTATTTGGACATGCAGTAACAACAAAACAGGCTTTTAGTCTCAATCAGAGGGGTCCAGCCTTGGCGACTTTAAGGCCTATAGATTTCCATCCTAGAATTTCCCAGCCATTTATGCTGGGACTTGAAGTCCACAAGTCTTAAAGTTGCCAAGATAGGATATCCCTGATCTAGGCATAAAGGTTGAAGAAGCACATCAAGTTAAGAAGATGGGTTAGGTTTATTTCAGGGTGGTTAATTTCTTTTCATCAGGCAGGCCTGTAAAACCACAAAAACAGCTTTTCTTGTGGTACTTGGCATTTTATTTCTCAGCCAAAATAAGGAAATGCATAAGTTCGTACTGCAGCAGAGGGGAAAAAAAGTCAGACAAAATTATAGGAAACTGAATATGTTTCTTATTTAGTCTTAGCTTTTCTGGAAAAGTTCCTGGCTGTATTTATGCATCCAAACCTAGTATGTTCCCATGTGAAGCTTTGAAAGGTGATTGATTTCAAAATACTCTTCAAATAGTTTTGAAGTATGGAATCGAGCAAGGGATTTTGAAGCACTCTGAGAGGTCTGGTGAACTTTTTGGCACTTTCTGGTTTTGCAGTCTCCACCATGGTTACATCTTGATTTCTAGACATGGCAAGGATTGAGGGACTAGTTGGCCAATGAGACATGCCAACAGGGGCATCTGCTTGGGCAGAGTGAGGTGGAGGAAGAGTGGGTGAACATGGCAATCACAATTGTGTGACCTGCCACTTTGTACATAAATGTCCCTTCAGTTGCAGTTGCTCTCTTGGCCTGTTGCCATCACCCAGCAAGCATTTCAGCTTCAGTGAGCTTATTTTTAAAACAGTTTTGATGTCTTTTAAAAAGCGCTAAGCTAGCAAAGGGGACTTTCTGAACTAGTTCAGCAAAAGTCATCTAAAGTTCTTTGCTGGACAATTTGGCTTCTGCATGATCCTTGCCTCAGCCTCCTTGCTTTAAACGGGGTGCCGAGGGAATGATGTAAAATGTGTTGCAGAGAAATCCAGAATCATCCTGCTGAAATTTAGAAGAGGAATATGTCAAAAACAGCCTTCCATCCTGCCTATTTCCATCCAGTTCTGTCTAAAAGTGGAAACAGCTTCTTGATGCTTTCTCATGATGTTCTTTGGTGGGACTTCTACCTTGGAGACTGAAATAGATGCCATTATTGTTTGCTTTTGACCACTTTTTGGCCTTTGACTCACCAATATACTTTCCCAGCTTATCACTGCTACGTGTTTTACTTTGATGCTTATTAAGCTTAACAATCTTTTCAGCAAAATGATCTTCAAATCACACATTCTAGATCAGGGGTCTTCAAACTTGGTCCTTTTATGACTTGTGGACTTCAGCTCCAAGAATTCCTCATTATTATTATTACAGAATAACAGAGTTGGAAAGGACCTTGGAGGTCTTCTAGTCCAACTCTCTGCTCAAGCAGGAAACCCTATACCATTTCAAACCAATGGTTGTCCAATCTCTTTTTAAAAGCCTCCAGTGTTGCAGCACCCACAACTTCTGGAGGCAAGTCGTTCCACTAATTGTTCTGACTGTGAGGAAATTTCTCCTTAGTAATAGTTTTCTCTCCTTGATTAGTTTCCATCCATTGCTTCTTGTCCTGCCTTCAGGTGCTTTGGAGAATAGGTTGACCTCCTCTTCTTTGTGGCACCCCCTGAGATATTGGAAGACTACTGTCATGTAACTCCTAATCCTTCTTTTCATTTGACTAGACATACCCTGTTCCTGCAAATGTTCTTCATATGTTTTAGCCTTCAATCCGGTAATCATCTTTGTTGCTCTTCTCTACATGAGGGATATTGTTAGTTTTGTTTTTGTTTTTTGGTGTGGGTGTTGTTGTTTGGTGCTCCTGGACAAGTCTGAGTGTATGGACAAGTTCCTATAATTTTCTTGGCAAGATTTTGGAAGTAATTTGCTATGGCCTCCTTCCTAGAGGAACTGGCCCAAAATCATCTAGCTAGCTTCCTGCCTGGGAAGGAATTAGGGCTCCTTGTCTCTTGGTTTCTAACCTGAAGCCTTAACCTCTACACCAGACTGGGTCTCTACATTTGTTGCGCTTTCCCAATTTTGTGAACTGTAACTCTCACAAGTCCCAGCACCTGTCCACAAATGTTGTGAATTATGGGCATCACAAGTCCCAGCACCTGTCCACAAATTACATGAATTATCCAACACATTTGAATGACACTAAGTCGGTGGAAGCTGTTTGGCACCATATAAGAAAGCAGTTGTCATAAAATGAACTATGCGAAGTCCTCAACTTACAACAGTTCTCTTAGTGACCATTTGAAGTTACAATAACAGTGAAAAATGTGACTTATGACTCCTTTTCACACTTTCGACTGTTGCAGCATCCCCATGGTCACGTGATCAAAATTCAGATGCTTGGCAACTGACTCGTATTTATGATAGTTGCAGTCTCCCTGGGTCATATGTGATCACCTTCTGCCACCTTCTGACAAGCAAAGTCAATGAGAACCCGATTCACTTAATAACTGTGTTACCAACCACTGCAGTGATTCACTTAACAACTGTGGCAGGAAAGGTTGTAAAATAGGGCAAAACTCACTTAATAAATGTTTCACTTAGCAACAGAAATTTTGGCCTCAGTTGTGGCTGTAATTCGAGGACTACCTGTATTTTAAAATATTTATAAGTATATAGTCCATTAGAAGGCCATTTTTTAAAAACGAAACCTGATAAGCCCAGCCCAGGCTGGCTACATTCCTGTTGTAAATGTAGATTCCTAGCAGGCCTTCCAGGCACAGCAAATACTGAACGGTATCATGTACGCATGCACTTTTGTGTTCCTTACCCGACTGTGACATTCTCTGCAATGGCAACTAAAGGAAGCACTTAACTCCAACTTGGTGTGAAGATATAGATCACGTAATAAAGAAGGGTTTAACTCTGTTTACTAAATAGGATAAATCATGTAGAGTAGCCAGACTAGAACTGCAAAACAGGTATTTTAAACTGGTTTGCATGCACAGTAATTTTTTCTCCTCACATTAGTCCTTTGAATATTTAGTCAATATTATAACATACCTGAAATTTATGTCTTCAGTCGTCTCTTTTAACTTGTGCATAAATAGTCAACAGAAAAACCCGGTTCTCAAGATGGAAGAGATAAGGATGCTATTAGTAACAAAGTTATGTGGTGTACACACATACACACACTGCTGCATTTTGAGTCAAGGTGAAGCTAAGGTTAAAAACACCTGAGTTCAAAATGTTGTTTCATATTGCATCATTGCTTGTATAGTATACATAGATACAGATACAGATAGATAGATAGATAGACAGACTGAATTGCATATATCAGTGATGGCGAACCTATGGCACAGGTGCCAGAGGCGGCACTCAGCCCTCTCTGTGGGCACGCGTGCCGTCGCCCCAGTCCTAGGCCTTCAACTGCCATGTACAAAAAAAAAAAAAGGTTCAATCAATCAGTCAATTTCAACTTCTCACAGGAAAAAAAAAGATCTTGCAAAGTTGGAATTGATTGTTTGAATTTTTTTAGTCCCACCCAGTCTGCCGTTACCACTGCAGCCACGCTCACCCAATGGGCCACACCCAGCCAATTGGCCACACCCACCCAGCACCCGACGATGCATAAGTGGGTTTTGGTTGCAGTTTGGGCACTCGGTCTCTAAAAGGTTCACCATCACTGGCATATACTGAAGTATAGCACCGGGCTCCTCCTTCTCTTAGCCTCAATTATAGGAAAGTAAATTAATGCTTTGTTTTTATATATTTATTTTATTTATATAAAACATTTAGATAGCCTCCCATCTTTCAATCGTGGGTGGCTATCTTTGCACCTTGGATTCCTGTTCTTCATTCAGATGAACAATATTTCGGAAGGATAGCAGTTGGGGAAAGTTATACAGTAGTGGTGTCTACCCTTGGCAACTTTAAGACCTGTGGACTTCAACTCCCAGAATTCCTCCAGTCAGCATCTCCAGCTACCTGTGGCTTGTTCTTCCCTAAAGCCTTGCTGCATCTCCAGCTGTGGGAACTGAACCTTGCTTGCCTTTCAGCCACGTGGGGGATTGACCAAGTCCTGTGAAATATAAAAAAGGAACAGGGCAGGGATGCCCACTTTCTCTGTTGTTATTCATTCTGGCTCTTGAAGTTTTGAACTGAAATGTAAGACAAGAGAATTGCTGGAGTGCAAGTTGTGGTTTGGATTGCAAAACCTGCTTCATGAGGTATATATTTTTATATATAAACACGTATTGCTTAGGCATTAAAAGGTTTCCACTGTAAGCACACAGATTCACTGTATACACATAGTCCTTGGCTTACAACCGCAATTGGGGATCAGGATTTCCATTGTTAAGCAAGGCAATGGTTGAGTTGTGCCCAATTTTATGACCTTTTTTTTTTTTTGCCAAAGTGGTTAAGCAAATCGCTGCAGTTATTAAGTGAATCATATGGTTGTTAAGCAAATCTGACTTTCCCCTTTGACTTTCCTTGTTGGAAGCTGACTGGGAAGATTGCAATGACAATCATGTGATCCCTGGGATACTACAGCCATTATAAATACATACCAGTTGCCAAGAAGCCAGATTTTGTTCTCCTGATGAAGGGGATGCTGAGATAAGTGTGAGGACTGGACATAAACCACTTTTTTCAATGCTGTCGTAACTTGGAACGATCATGCAAAGAATGGATGTAAGTCAAGGATTACCCGTATGGGAATCTTGGATTTATAAACATAGCATTTTCTGATAACTCCTCCCCTTTATTGTTAACTGCAGGAGATTCTCAGTTGTACTAAGAATCAGTTTCCAAGCTCTTAAATATACATTCAAAGCAGCCACCCTCTCCATCCTTTTTCAAATTTTCCAGCAATGTGGCCAAATACCATCAATCCCTATGCACATTTCGATAATGTGCTTTAGAACGCCTTCATATGTTTCAGGGCTTTTAGCATAAATGATTGTTCAGCTATTGTTGAGCATGTTTAAATAAAAGATTTGATTTCCTAGCAGGACTCTAACCCATCACAAAATATGCATCCCACACTTTTCTTTTTTTTAAAAAAAAGAAAGAAAATCCTGGGTTTTAAATTTCCAGCTTGCACCGATAGCTCTGAATTGCACAGCAGAAGTTCAAGAGGTCCGGGTTGAATATAATATAAATATAATCATATTTCCAAATAAAAGACTTTCATCTGCAGCCAAGAGATTTGATGAATGCGGCTTGGCTACATTGCTAAATCCAATAGGCCAGCAAGAAATAAAAAGTTTACGCCAACCATATTTCCATGCAATAACAATAGAGATCTTCTTTTTCCTTCTTCCACCACCCACACATGTGGCTTAAGTTTATTATTCTGAATATGCACTTGAGAAACATTTGATTGAAGAAATAATCTCTTCAACAGTAAAACCTTTTTCTAAATGCAACTTAATGTATATTGGAGATGAACTGGTATGCTGCTGATCATACAGTACATTTCCATCCTTATTATTGCTTGAAAATGCAAAAACTCCACAAAGAGAAACCTTTACAAAGCATTTTTAGTGTTACTTAAAAGATGCTGGGTTTATCAGGGGCAATGCAAGTGATGTATCTCTTTTGTTTGCAGTTGATTCATTTGCCTTTGTCTTTCGCTTTCCCGATGGAAAAAAAAGGACTTATCCAATTAGCAATGTATGAACCGAGAATATCAAACGGACTAAACTTTCCTTAGCTTCGCAGAACTCCAAAATTAATTTTAAAATATTAAGAATAACCCAAATGTTGTGAGGTTGATTAGACAAAGGACTCAGATTTTGTACAAGATTTCATGAGATGAGATCTTGGGAATTACACTGCCAGAATGATATGAGAGTGGGTGATTTCACAAGATTGTGGTCATGTCTTAAAAAAAAAACCTTTGTACCAGCTAGCCATTAAACAAAAAGATGCAGAAGGCTGGTGATCCTTGATTTATATGCATGTGGATGGAGGATGGATGGAAGATGGAGGAGGAAGAAGAGGAGGAGAAGAGACCCTGGTCCATTTGGTGCTTAATACAAGCCGGTGGGTTTTGCAACAACAATGTGCTTTAAATATTAAGACCTTGATCTCTCTTAGGTTCTTGTTTATTCTATGTGCAATATCCCTATTACCAATCAAACATCGTATTTTGCAGCTTCTCTGTGAGTTTCAATTCTCTTGATTCTTTGCTGAAGGCATTTTATATTATTCGCTGCCATGCATCTAAAAGTGCCTCTTGTTCCCATTTGGGATGGAATGGACCCAGTTCTCAAGGCTTGTGGTGCAATAGACTCTTGCCACTGCCAACACTACAAACCAATGGGGAGCTCTCAACCACTTTCCATCCCAGCTAATGCAGACAAAGCTTATCAACAAAGAGTCCATCCCAAAATTAGATGCACTATTTCTAGTAAAGGCAGCAAAAAGGGTCTTGCATTTTTTAATAAGTAGTTTGCAGTGCTGGTGCAAAAAAAAAAAAAGCAAGAAAACATGACTATCAGTTTCTGAAAGCTGAGTTTCTGAATAATCAAGTCTCAGGAAGCTTGTCTCTCCTTTTGGGTATGAATTACTACTGTAGGAGGCAGTAACGGATCTTAATATTTTTCTTATGGCTCAAGAAATTTCTACTGCTAGAGTGTTCTTAGTTGCTACATCACTAATAGCATTAATCTCCAGAATGTTTGCATTTAAGTTAGTTTTTTGTAAAATGCAACTTATTCTAAATTTAGGCTGAACTCCCATACCCATTTACTTGTGAGGAAGTCCATTAAACTTATAAGTATGCAGAGGCCTGCACTGTTGAGGAATGTTTGCCTGGGGAAGTAGGCTACATACATTTATTTCTATAATGTATATCCCATATGGTTTCCCCAGGTTGTCTTCTACTCCGAGATTGGTAAGCCAAAGAGCATTTGGAATCCTTACACCTCTGAGCTGTGGCTTCCATCTCCAAGATTAGCTGCCAATGTCTCATCTTCATTCCACCTCAATCACTTACTTTCCTGCCACTTCCTTTCCACATACACACACATGTACACTTCTTTTCCTTTAAACCATTGGAAGCTTAGCAGAACCTACTTTGTAGTGTATGGATAGAAAGAGGATTTAGAATAGAATAGAGTAGAATAGAATAGAATAGAATAGAATAGAATAGAATAGAATAGAATAGAATAGAATAGAATAGAATAGAATAGAATAGAGCTGGAAAGGACCTTGGAGGTCTTCTAGTCCAGCCCCCTGCTCAAGCAGGAGAACCTATACCATTTCAGACAAATGGCTGTCCAGTATCTTCTTAAAAACTTCCAGTGTTGGAACATTTACAACTCCTGCAGGTTGTTCCACGTCCCAGGTTTGAAGGGTGTCATCTCTTCTCCTCTCCACTGGGTTCTGCAAATGAAATCAAATCTATTATGGTGATTGACCAGCCTTTACAATAAAAGAGTATAGTAAAAAGGGGAAATAGTTTAACACAGCAATTTGTTATTGGGGAACGGAAAAACGATAGGACAATAAAAATATGTCTAATTAAAAGTTTCGCGCAGTTGTATAACAATGAAGTTATACCCTGCAGATATCAGGGCTTGGGCATCCGCATAAATCATGGCTTAAGTGAGTTTTGCCCCATTTTATGACCTTTCTTGCCACATTTGTTAAGTAAATCACCACAGTTGTTAAGTTAGTAATGCAGTTGTTAAGTGAATCTGGCTTCCCCATTGACTTTGCTTGCCAGGTCACAAAAGGTGATCACATGACCCCGGGACACTGCAACTGTCATAAATATGAGTCAATTGCCAAGTGTTTGGATTATGATCACATGATCATGAAGATGCTGCAATGGTCAAAAGTGTGAAAAATGGTCATAAGTCACCTTTTTCAGTGCCATTGTAACTTCGAACCGTCACTAAACAAATAGCTGTAAATCGAGGACTATCTGTAATGGAATATAAGATATAAACACAGTATGGCTGATACAGCTTGAATGGCTTAGAAAATCATAATAAATTTTGTCAAACTGCAACAGGTGGAGTAAGCATTCAATAAATGAGCAGTTTGCTTTCCAGTTCTTATCCATTACATCCTCAGATGTTAGGACTGCACAAAGCATGGCCTCAAAGTGGGAAGAGTTTTGCTACATTTCCCATCCTAACCCTTCTTTATTATAGTTAGGGCTTCCCACTTTTCCTTTTAATTAAACTTCTTGGCCAGCCCTCTACTCAGCACAACCTACGTTCGACACATTTTTATGCGTTATTATACTGATTGAGCACTGGATTGGCTTCTGTAAACAGTTTGTTGCGTGCAAGACTTAAATTTGGATTGCAAATGCACAAATAATTCTTCTGGATCATGTGCCTCCACAGCATTTGATAACATCAAATTACTTATGGAGCAAGGAGAATTTAATCAAAGACCTTGCTGCTTTCTCTCCCAGTAAATAAATACAGCCATAGAGTATGCCCAACTGTTGCATGCAGAAGTTTTTATGAATACATGAGAATTAGTAGATGAGGCCAGTGGGGTTTTTGTTATTGTTGTTGTTAGAAAGAAGATGGAACCATAGTAAATTGAGAGCTCTTCCACTGATATGTAACCATAGTATCAACATGTCCAGATAGCAACTTTTTTTTTTACTGCAACCCCACAATATTGCCTTCATTTCATCTCCAGCCCATGAATAAAGCAAGATTAAATTATCCTTAGCTGTGTAATTAGCAATACTGGTGCAGAAACAGTGTTTGCCATTTAAGCTGACAGCATCCAGTGTAACAGTGAAACAATATGCCAAGTTAAAGTAGAATAGCATGAAAATACTATAATTGGATCAGCCTCTCTCTTCTGCCTCCAGAACCCAGCACGGAGTGAATCAGGAAGTTGTTATTTGTATCTTGGATGTTTTCAAGTGTTTATATCTTATAAGCTGCTGAGAGTCATTGGATTGTAAATGGACAAATGGGAGGTTCAGTGAATTAATCAAGAAAGGAAAGAAGGGAAGTAATTTTTAAGGGAAAGTGTTGCTTGTGATTTCATTCCTTTCATTCCTCTAATTTCTTTATTTTTATTTTCAGCTTTTATTCAGGATACACAACCTGGCCCATTTCTCCACAATAACAATTGGTAAGAGGCCAGAATATTTCATGATTGTTTAGTTTTAGACTCATTCAAGGATAGCACTAACTCGTCAGCGGGGAAAGGTCTTGAGATCAACTCACAATGGAATTTTCCATCGTTAGACCTGATGCAAAGAACAGAACCCCTGGAGGTACAATCAAATCAAAATATCCTCATGAATGGGCCAATGGTCACATTAAAAGCTCATTTTTCCTTCCTCCATTCAATTGCTCCCATTAGACATAGCAATTGCTATCTCATTTAATTTCTGGCCTGCCATCATTGCGGCTCACATATGTCTACCTGTTATATTTTGTTGGATGACATATGTAAATATTTTGTTGTCTAACACAACAAAAACAGAAAAATCCATCAGTCATCCAGTTTCCAATGCTTTAAAAAAAAAGCCACACCCAATAGTCCACATTAGAGAAAATGTTTCTATGGTCTGCTCTGGCAATAAAATACAATTTCCTCCTTGCTGTGAATGTCTGCAATTCTGAGCTCTTAAACAATCTCAAAATTCAAGTGTTTGGAAGCCCTCCAATGTGAAACGCAAATATCTATTATTTATAACCCAGAAAAGCTTTTGCAAAAGTTTGAAGGCATTTTGATTCGAGAGCTTGGGTTATAATGATGGTTGTCCATCATGGCAAAGCTGCTTTCTTGCCAGGGATCTTTATTGTTTCGTTCTCATTACACAGTATGTCCATTCTTTGGTGTTCATTTCCTGAAGAAGATTACTTTTCAGTATCAAACTTCGCTAAAGGGCCTTTTTCCTGCCAAAGTCTGTGCAAGTCCACATTGCAGGAAAGCGGGGAGATTTTCCAGTCATTGCAGACTGTGAAAGAAAAATATGATATCTGCTAAAGCTCTTCTTTCTTTTCATATTTACTGCTGTTTATGACGGCAGACTGCGCTTACCTTAGAACCATCAGGACTGTTTGCAATGAAACACAACACTGAGAAAAACTTGGCCAGTTGGGGGTTTTATTTAAGAAAAGCCAAGTTTCAGCCAGGTTTCTTTTTTTTTTTTTCCTTGCCAAAGGCCTGTAACCTCTTCGGAGTGAACATCAGCCCAAGTTTGAGTCAACTTGTGAAGATTTATGGACTATGTATTGAAACTCGAGAGGGCTTAAATAAACAGGATTTAGAACAAATAAGCAGATCCATCATTTCTGCTAGATGAGAAAGGAACGTAAAGAGATAGGAGAGTTATCAGATACTGCAAGAGAAAAAGGCAGAAATAAAAGGGAGTTGTGGAAGAACGTAGTGATGCAGATTAAGCAGGTCTCACTGGTGCAAAAAGTGGAGGGAGAGGTAAAACCACATCTGCAATAAGCCACTTTAGAACATGCCCAGGACAGAAAAATTTAGATACATGAAAAATTATGAGAAGAAGGTTATGATAGACAGGCCGTGCATTCCACTTTACATGGTCTGTTTGAAGGACCACCAAGTCTAAGGCTGGTAAAAGATAAACAGAAGGAATCACAGTAGGCTTGAAATACTTTTCAATCTGGGCAGCAGATTCAAGAGATATAATATATAGGCTGCCTGCTCAATTTCTGTTCCATGGTGGCTAGTTATAAGTACAATTATAAATTTACTTCTTAATCGCTGGTTATAATATAACTCTCTTCTTTCTATAATCCATCCTGCCTAATTATCAAAAATTATCAAAAATTCATTTTTTTCTGTTTTACACAGAAAAGTCCATAAGGTGTTTCCAATCAGCAGTACTTGTAGATCTTGTCTTTTCTCTAATCAAAGAAGTCAGTTTTGCCATCTCAGCAAGTTCTATCATCCTCATCAACCATTCCTCCATTGTCAGATCTTTCCATCTCTTTGCATATAATAATCTCACTGCAATTATCAAATACACAAGTCAGATGCCACAAGTGTTTTTCAAATGTTTGTCCATTAATCCCCCCCAAAAAAACCTCTGGTCTCAATTGTCTATTAATTTTTGAAATCCTCTGGATATGTCTCAATTCTCAAATATGTGTATATTTGAATCCAAAATTTTCTAGCTTTTTTACATGTCCACCAAATATGCTAAAATATCTCTTCTTATTATTCACATTTGCAACATAAATTTAAAGTTTCTTTATACTGTCCATTCCAGAAAATTTCTCTAGTGACATAGTACACAAGGCTGGCACAGGAATTCTGGGAGTTGAAGTCCACAAGTCATAAAAGGGCCATTGTTACCCACCCCTGTCCTAGACAGACAGCTCCTGCTGAAGGAGTAGGTCATGGCAGCTATGGCTTAGAAAGCATTACACAAATTGATCTGGCATGGTAGCTGTGCCAACTCCTGGACCGGTCATTGTTGTAGTTATTTTTATCTGAATTTGATTATTATGGTTTTAATTACTGTTAGACCTCCAAAGTGACAGAGGTGAGTTAGACTGCCACATAAATCAAAAAATAAATCCTATGATTGCATTACTAAGCACCATATATCATCAGAACCTAACACACATCCCATAAACCTCTAACAAACCAACACCTTAGTGTCTAAATGAGTGTTGGAAAAGCCGAACTCAAAAGCTTTCTAAATACTATATCAGGAATGAGGATGTAGAACCTATATTTAAAGGGAGGACATTGCACCAGGCATAGCTTTGACAGGAATTATTTAAACAGTATCAGTAGAACTGGTCAAATCTCACAGTTTCCAGAAAGTTTGCATAAGGCTTGAAACAAAGTTAGGCTATTACAGAAATTATTTTGACATTTGATACCTCCAGGCAAATGTATTGGCTTTCTTTTGTTTCTCACAAAAGTTTCTGGTCTCCACTCAAACATAGCTAGTGCTGCTTAAATTGATTAGCAGGTGCTGAACGATCTTGAAGCAGAGTCTCCTCAAAACCAGCAGTTACCAAGTAGACCTTTACTCCCAAGAAGTTGTCCTGGATGGTCTTGCTGTCTACAGTTGTAACTTTTTGTCCTTAATGCAATGGAATCAAGGTAGGCTTGGATTATGTGTCTCTCTGTTGAAGTCAGAGCCCCAGGCTGGATGATCAGAAGCAGGAGAAGATGACATCATAAAGAGCCCCAAATTAATCTCTGGCACTTTGGGGTCAGGCTCATGATGATCATTATTTCCTATTCAGATGACGACTGGTCCAAGCGGCCTATAAAATTAAATCAAATGTAGGTGTTTTGGGGGGGGGTAGTCTTATCTGCTTTTAGAAAATCAGCTCCCAGCACATTATTCTGAAAACCAAGGGCTTTGCCCCCAAAGGTTGCATATTCTAAGTCTTCCAAGCATATCTTTATTTCTTTATTTATAACCCAAAGGTGCTTTTTCATGAGTCAACTGGACTTTTTTTTCTCTTTGAAGATGTTTCGCTTCTCATCCAAGAAGCCTCTTCAGCTCTGACTGGATGGTGTGGAATGAAAGGATTTATACTCCTTGCAGACAGCTGGTCATTTGAGTTCTTTTAGAGAGTCGTTGAGGCCACCCAGAGGTTTATCTGTGTCCTCAGGGTCACCTGAGTAGTGCAAATGGATGTGGAACCTTCTTGGAACTGCTGAAAAGTCTGTGTTGTAGACTGGAGATAGATGATGTCATATTCCTCTCCCTCTGTTGAGAGAGGGCTATACAATTTTGACAAAGATGGCCTCTTTGACCCCTCTTTCAAAACTCCTCCTTTCAACAGTTCCAAGAAGGCTCCACACCCATTTGGACTACTCTAGTGACCCTGACAACACAGATAACCCTCCAGGTGGCATCAACAATTCTCTAAAAGAATGCAAATGACCAGCTATCTGCAAGGAATATAAATCCTTTCATTCCCCACCATCCAGTCAGAGCTGAAGAAGCTTCTTGGATGAGAAACATAACACCTTCAAAGAGAAAAAAGAAAGTCCAGTTGCCTTGTGAAAAAGCACCTTTGGGACAACCATGACCTGGATAACTGAGAATCTCCATAGACATTTATTTGTAAACTGCCTTTATTATTTTTACAAGCAAATCAAGATAACAAACATATACAACACATCTTCCTCCTCCTATTTTCCCCACAGCAACAACCCTATAAGGTGAGTTGGGCTGAGAGAGAGATAGACTGGCCCAAAGTCACCCAGTTGGCTTTCATGCCTAAGGTGGGACTTGAACTCACAGTTTTCCTGGCTTCTAGCCTGGTGCCTTAATCATTAGACCAAACTGACTCTCTTGTGTTATATCTTACACAGTATATCTTTTACACACGTGCATATATGCACACATATATACATTGTATACATATATACATATTATGTCTCTCTCTCTCTCTCTCTCTCTCTCTCTCTGTGTGTGTGTGTGTGTGTGTGTATGTGTGTGTGTGTGTGTTAGGACAAAGCTCTGTTTTGTTCTTAAGCTGATTTTTCAGTCCTTTAGAACATATGTTTTTGTCTTTGTGCAACCCTTTATTTTTGGTCAGGTTCATAATGTTACATATTTGGACAAGTTTAAGTCTACCCTATATGGACATAAGTTTCCACTTTTATTTCAAGATCAGTTCTTCTTTTTGGCAGTTTAAAAGGAGAGCATACATCTGCAATCTCCAAAGTCCAATGTTGTGATGGAAAAGTATAACATTCTATGGAGATTCTCAATCATCCAGGTCATGGTTGTCCCAAAGGTGCTTTTTCAAGAGGCAACTGGACTTTTTTTTTTTCTCTTAAAGACATTTCATTTCTTATCCATGAAACTTCTTCAGAACCGAAGAAGCTTTTTGGATGAGAAGCAAAATGCCATCAAGAAAAAACAAAGGAAGTTTAGTTGCCCCTTGAAAAAGAACCTTGGGAAAAAGTATAAAAGGAATAGAGATGGAGAACCTTTTTTTTCTATGAAAAGATACTGACCGATAGGAAAAGTACATAAAAGTCTCAGAACAAAAATAGCTGTGCAGTCAGTGACCAAATTAAATGGAGCCAACACCTGTGAGTTTTGCATTGCTGTACAGCTGTATGCAGTGTGCACAAGCCTCATTTCTTCCCCTCTCTCTATTATCCCACAAGAAATTATTTTTATCCTATTTGGGGACCCTGAGAAAACTGGTTCAAAAGTTTACTCAACAACTCATAGGGCTACACATAGAGAAAAATACAGCCATAAAGTAAAAATGAAATCAAACTAGCCCAAAGAAAATCAAGAGGGAGGAAACCATTCCAATTAAAAAGAAGATAAAATGTAAGACTTTTGTTAGTAGCTCAGCAAATGTTTACAAGGAAGAAACTCATCCTATTGTCTCCAGTGTCCTCCCCTAATACAGCATATGGGAACTGGAAAAGTCTAGAGCAGGGGTAGGCAACCTTGGCTCTTTGATGACTTGTGGACTTCAACTCCCAGAATTCCTGAGCCAGCATGGCTCAGCATGGAAACCTCTCCCTTTTCCCTCAGCATGGCTGGCTCAGGAATTTGGGAATTGAAGTCCATGAGTCATAAAAGAGCCAAGGTTGCCTACCCCTGGTCTAGAGGTACCCATGTATAGAGAATTTCTCCATTTTTAGGATTTTGCCAACAAGGTATTATCAACCAGTGAGAAAGCCAGAGCCTTATTTTCCATTGTATCCCAGACAGTGGATGGATCCTGACCTAACCCTCCAACATTGAAGGCAGTACCTCATTCCAGCATTTCTTTGAGTATATTGGTCCCCAACCATGTAGGGCACAGTTAGCAAAATGTTATCTTTCAAAATAGAAGTCCAACAATATGGCCAACATATTGCCCATCCCTGTTTTGGGGCTTTGTAAGTTAAAAACTTGTATAACAGTAAATACACAAGTTCATATAATTCCCTGTCTTGTAAAATGAGGTCACAAATCTCTCTATGAAGATAGTAGCATCAGAGCAGGAGAAATTAAACTTCCTAATGACACTTTTCCACTGTTTTTTTTAATTTAAAAAAGCACCCTTTTTCAATCCATATGGCGAGCATGGTCTATAAAACCTCTCACGTCACCTAACAATCTCTTGTTAACATATGGTCTCTTAAATGTAGATGTTCATCAGCCTGACTTTTTCTAAAGCTGGTAGTAAAATATGTCTAAATATGAAACAGATGCCCATGTCCACCTAGGGATAAATGTATTACACAGACAAAATCAGGTTCAAGTGGAGCTAGTTTCAAAAAAATAAAAATAAAAGTAAAAGACCACAAGCATGTGGCATACACCTGCTTCCTGACTCTGGGAGCAATACAAAAGTATATATATTTGCCATTTACAACCTGCAGAAATTCTGCAAATGTTTATGAAGATAATGGTAAACTGTGTTAAATTGCTTTTAAATGAAAGATAAAAATATGGTAGCAAGGTCACAAAACAGGTATGCTTACTTAATGTTTCTTTTTTCTCCTTTCTCTCTAAAATGCTATTCTGCATGGTACGCTATTGTTCAGGGGAATGGGTACAACACTGGGAGACTTAAAGAAGTGTTTCTCAATCTCAGCAACTTTAAGATGTGTAGACTTCAACTCCCAGAATTCCCTGGTCACCATAGGAATTCTGGGAGTTGAAGTCCAAACATCTTACATTTCTGAGATAGAGAAACATTAACCTAAAGGAGCAAGATGGGGACAGCTCTTCCTGAAGAAAATCTATTTCTGTGGATATTAAGAAGTGACATTGCCTTGATGGGGGACAATCAACCAACCAACATCAATCAATCAATCAATCAATCAATCAATCCTATAGTTATTCAAGAGATTATTCCATCGATTGATCATTTATTGCAAAACCAAATAAACCAGGCAGGTTTTTATACCCACTTTTTCAAAGACAACTGAAAATTATATTAACTGGCTGCCAATGAAAAATATTTCCTCCACCTCCTTTAAGGGGGTTAAACTAGATTTAATAAATAAGTGCTATCAAAACTAGAACAAAATGTGTTCCTTAGTTCCAGCCACTTATAGTTCACATCCTTCTGCCTGTGAGCTAGGATTATTTATCTCATCAGGTGAGTATCCAATGAACAAGCCAAATAATGTAGATTTCAGTGTGGGAATATTGCCGTGCGGATTGCCATTACAGCCTGTTAACCTGCATTTAAAAACAAATGGAAGTTTCCATTCTTTTTCAATTTTGAGTACTCCTGGCTGAGCTATGGAAAATTCATAAAGCTCTTTTATTTTATAAGTTTGTTATAAAAATTACAGTTAACTAATCCCATAGATATGCATCCCATCCTGACTGTGGAACAGCATTCCGGGACAACACCTTAAGCAGCCAATATGGGGCATGACACGGACTAAATTTGATCGAATTTAATTAGAATTAAATGCGATGAAAAAATCCACAATTTTTCATTTCTGTGACATTAATGATTATAGTTGTATGCTGTTTCTAGAGAGATTTGGGGGCCTTCTCCAGAGTTATCCCAGTGGAGAGGGCAAAAAAGTCAAAATGGGGACTGCGGCAATGTGATTAAAGCCTCACATTAAAAAAAGGAAAGGCTCTGATTTCATAATGCAGCCACCACACCATGATATTTTTGATACCTGTGCCCATGCTTCATAAATGCCTCCAGTCTTACTTGAGGGGGACAGATTGTGCCCCTTTCTCTAATCACACCACTAAAAGTAAAATTAAAGGTTTTTTCCTGTCTAATCGTGTCCAACTCTAGGAGATGGGGCTCATCTCCATTTCTTAGCCAAGGGAGCCAGCCTTGTCCGAAGACATTTCTGTGGTCATGTAGCTAGCATGACTATTTACCGAGGTGTACGGAGGTGCATGGAATGCTGTTAACTTCCCACCAAAGTGATAGAGTCAATAAATGGTACCTATTTATCTACTCGCATCTGCATGCTTTTGAACTGGTAGGTTGACGAGATGGGGCGAGTAATGGGAGCTCGCCCCATGACACAGCCCTTGGATCTTGAACTTTGGTGGTCAGCTTTCCAATTGAGGTTCAGTGTCTTTAAACACTGAGCCATCGCACCACTATATTAACCCAATTACTTGGATCAGCAATAGGCTAGGATTGAAATAATATTGCAGTTACTCGGTTGCAGTTCTAATCCATCACTTTCTAACATTACTTTGTCTCTATCCATTTTTTGTCTCTATGTTTCTTGCCTAATTGGAGTCAGGGGCATGTAGAAATAGTTAAACCATGTGGGTTCCCACTCATGATTACATCTGAGCGGCAGTGTAATCTGGCTCTCTAAATTATTCTGACATTGATACCCTATTTATAATCATTCTTTGCACAGGGCAAGCATCCAAACAAACTCTAAATAAATTCTTGGAATACATGGCACTTCAGCAAACACAATAGTCAGCATATTTAATTTCCTTACGCAAGCTATGCATATGTTCTTTAATTTCATGCTTCACAATCGAACACAAATACATACCAAATTACCAACACAGTTCCTGTATGTTACAGTATATCCATAACAGAATTAGACTTCAAGTATTCAGTGGGAAATGTGACGAATACGTATAGAAGGGAAATTAATGTGGAAATCCAGCACAGGAAGCGATAGTATGAATTTGAACAAACCCTTTATGAAATTATTGGGGGCCCCAAAACATCTTCTAACTGCTCCTAATTTCAAGTTATGTACACATGCCAGGATAGAAATGATTGCACAGTTTCTATTAGTTATAGTTAAATTAACTTTCCCTTTTCTCTATTATGTTACAGCTTCTTCTTTACAAGAAATCCTAGACCATGTTTGGGCTAAAAATTTTAAAAAATGAATGTGCTCACATTGACTGATTGATTTGTCAGAGAGGTGTATTCAGAAGATAATAATCATTATAATTTGAATTATTATTTCAGAGAAGCCTTAATCTTTCATGTCAATGTAGTTAACCTCAGTTGACGAACTTACATTTTCTGCTTGATAATAACAATGCACCAGTTTGAGCAACTATTACCAGAACATGAGATTGTGAGATTTTTTTAAGCTCCCAAGCAGAGCTCATGGGGGCTTGATGAACACAAGAACTTGCAATGAAATCCAGTTTAAGAAAATCATGATCAATTTTGCATTGCTTTCTGAACATGTTTTTTTCCTGCCTTCCCAACCTGTGCATGAGACAGTTTTCAATTAAAAAAAATCTAAAATGGGGGAGGGGGAATGAAAGGGAGGTCAAGACAGCATGTGATCTTCCAAAGAGCTACAAACATCTTTCCCCAACGATAGACCTCAAAAATGGAAAATGTTCTCACATAATCCAACCAGATATACCTCAGCATATTAAAATCCATTGCTTTATGGAGGTGTATTTTTTTCTATACTCTTATGAACTCTTGAGTTTTTGTTGTATAGAATATGACTGATTTAAAAGTTTTATTTTAGACTGATACCTGTATATAATTTTTACAACTTTTTTTTAGAAAGCCATTTAGTAAATCTACTACCGCTAAGTTATTTTATTTATTGATTTGTGCCTTCAAGTCAGTTTTTGACATTGACAGCCTGAACAACTTCCTGCAGTTTTCTTCTCAAGATTTCTGAAATGAATAGAATAGAATAACAGCTTTGGAAGGGACCTTGTAGGTCATCTAGCCCAATCACAATTCCGCCCCCCTTGTCCAAGCAGGAGACTCTACACCAGAGGGACCGGTTCCATGGAGAGAGGTTTTTCCACGGACTGGAGGGTGCATGGTTTTGTGTGCTGCCTGCATCTTTCGGATGGGGCTTTGCTTGTTTGTGCGGACCGGTTGCTGGTATGCCATGGCCAGGTACTAGTCCACAGACTGGGGGTTGGGGACCCCTGCCCTACACCATTTCTGACAGATGGCAGTCTGATTTGCCATTACCTTTTTTTCTAGGACTGAGTGAAGTGGACTGGCCCAAGGAATGAGGCAGTACTAGAACTCATTGACGCCGTGGCAATGGTTGGTCGCACTACAGTACATCAGACTGTCTCTTAGTAGGTTAATAAGAATGGTTGATTTATAAAGATTTGTATTTACTGAATGTACAAAATATTCTTCAAATCAATTAGAAGTATATGGTTTAGAGAAGAGACATTATTATGATGGTGATGGTTGGTCGCTGAATCAGCCAGATGTTTAGATGGGATCTGGCATTTTTATCCATCTATCAAGTCCTGGGATAGGCAGATGTTGTGAGATGGTGTCAAAGGTATTGTCGCTGGGTATAAGCTGTTCCACATAATGTTACCTTTTGCAATTGACTGATGGAGTTATTTTTATTTTTTAATCTGTTTGTATCCCACCTTTATTATTTTTATACATAAGTTAAGGCAGTGAGCATGCCTAATACTCCTTCCTCTTCCTATTTTCTACACAACAACCCTGTGAGGTGGGTTGGGCTAAGAGAGAGCAACTGGCCCAAAATCACCCAGCCAGCTTTCAATTTTTTATTATGCTTCGTTGCACAGACAGAAGTTAAGATTGAATTTGGTATTTTTAACCACCTATTGAGTCCTTCCTGAGGACCTGCAATAGGCAGATGTTGATGTTTTGTGGTGTTAGAAGTATCATCACAGGATGTAAGCTGATCCAAGTAAAGCTGCCTTTTGCAAATGACTGATGGTGAATTTGTCAATGCCGATAATGTTCAAGTGGTGTTCCAGTTGTTTTGGGATTACACCCAAGGCACTTATTACTATTGATACTACCTTTGCTTTCTTTTGCCACAGCCATTCTATATCTATTTGCAGGTCTTTGTATTTTGTTATCTCCTCCAGTCCTTTCTCTTTTTTTCTGCTATTATTATAGCAATTTTGTTAATGATCAAATCTAATGATAATAAAATGATTTGACTATTAAATGTTACTGTTAAGCAGCAAACCAGTCAGTCCTAGAAGAGATCAACTCCAACTGCTCTTTAGAAAGCCAGATCCTGAAGTTGAAACTCAAATACTTTGGTCACCTAATGAGAAGGAAGCACTCACTGAAGAAGAGCCTAATGCTGGGAAAGATTGAGGGCAATAGAAGAAGGGGATGACAGAGAATGAGGTGGCTGGATGGAGTAACTGAAGCAGTAGGCGTGAGCTTAAATGGACTCCAGAAGATGGTAGAGGACAGGAAGACCTGGAGGAACGTTGTCCATGGGGTCGCGATGGGTTGGACATGACTTCGCAACTAACAACAACAACAAAACAACAATTGTCTAAAAACTGTATCAATATGATAAGAGGAACAATACAGGCAACAGGAAGAAGCTTGGAAAGGAGAGAAAATCACTGGAACAGCAATCATTTTTAATGAATAGCTGGATATTTTTTGGTCTAGGAGTCCTAAAATTTCACTATAGAGCAGAACATAAATCCATTAAAAAACCATAATTGGTTCAAGAGATATAAACCAACTAAAGAGAAAAGAAAAGAAATGAGGATGGAGGATTCCATTTAATTCAGCCCCATTTTCTTCTAAATCTGATCATCCCAATCTGCTTTAATTCAATCCCCCCAACATCAAAACCAGACTGAGATCTGGTGGGGCTTGCTGGATTTGAAGGAGTTAAGAGTTTTGCACGCAAGATGGTATTAAATGATACTTTACCTGCAATAGCAAACTTAATACTCCAATTTTTCTTTTCCAAAGTCTTTTTCATTAAGTGCAAATGCTTTATGCCAAGCTTCTCGTGGGCTCCCATTTCAAATGTTGCTGTTTGGGGCTTGTGAATGGAGAGGCACTGGATGGCTGACGGACAAAATACCTTAATACACACTTCAACTGGAGCCAGGGAGCAGCATTCTGATTTAGCTCAACCACTCACACTTTTTGTTTCCAATGGCTTGATAAAAAAAATGGAAGAAATAATCTCATCAAACTAAACTAGCAGCACGTTTGAATTAAGAAGCAACTAGTCTGCATAACTTGTGTCTCTGTTGTGTGAGTAACTGCCTGAAAGCTGAAATCTAGTGGAGAGGAGAGGAGAGGAGAGGAGAGGAGAGGAGAGGGGAGGGGAAAAGAGAAGAGGAAAGGGAGGAGAGGGGAGGGGAGGGAAGAGGATGAACAATCATTTGCTCAGGATGGTATAAGGTCTTCTGTCTTTGGCAGGGGGTTGGACTAGAAGACCTCCAAGATCCCTTCCAGCCCTATGATTCAATGACTCTAGATTTGCCTGCATGATCCCTTCATCCCAGCTCTGCTCTCTGCCTCAGTCCCATCCTTCTCCACGCCAGGCCTCTGCAAGTGGGTAATGGCAAAAGCATGTGAGGGAGCCCGCTGACTTCTTGACCCTCCGTTCATTTTGTAAGATGTCACAAGGATGCCAAATGCGAAGCAGAAGCTGTCAAGGATGAACGGGGCTCTCGAACGAGGCCATAATCTGTAATCCAAAGCAGAAGGAGCCTCTGGGGAGCCATTTGTCTTCCTGAAGAAGCCTTGTGAACTGCTTTTTAGTATCAGGTGCATCATCTTGAGAAACCATCCCCACATTCCAAAAAAATTAGTTTAATGTTCCCACATAAAAAGAAACTGGCCAGGTGGAAAGCCATTAGAGGAGATACACGGGTGTGGAACTAAAAAGGTCTGCATGCTTCTGGAAAAGATTTAGGCAGAAAGATATTAACAGGCCAGTTAATATGTAAATCACAGCTACTTGCAAATGTCTAGTAAGAAGATTTTACTTATTTCACAGAAGAACTTAGAAAACATAGACCCAAGCGAAACTACTTTCATTTGTATTGCCTAAAAATAGTAGTGATCCTTGGGATTACTGCAGTGGATAGATTTGGTGTGATCTTTGACAGTGGCACAAAGCTTTTTTCCTCTTGTGTTCTTAAGCAAAAAAGAGCTGGTGTCCTGGGCCATTCCACTTTCAAGCTGTTCTTGAAAAAATAGAAGGGACAGATGGATCGATCACTCCCCAAACTGGTGCATATAACCTTCTTCTTGATTTTGATTGTTTTTTAAGAAGACATCCGTAATACTTTAGGCTATATCTAAATCAAAACAAAACACATGTTTCTGTAAACATATGAAAAAGTAACAGCCACAAAGAGAAAAGAAATTGCTTTCCCCCCCCCCTCCCTTTAACAGAATTTAAGATAGATTTCAATTTACCTGACAGGGCATTTGCTAGTCAAAATAACCCATGTCAAGATGGCATTTTCTTGCCCGTTTCATCATGACAAGTGGCTAACACATGTTTCGGGCCTCCAATATCTTCAAGCTTGATTAGAAGTGTCAAAGTTCCATCATGACTCAAAAGCCATTTGTATCAGGTTGGTTACAGCAGAAAGACAGTAGGTCCAATCAAACCTGGGACAGTGGAAGAGAGAAAGCAGGAGGCATGTCAACCTGGAGGAATTAATGTGAAAAGTGCAACGTTGATAAAATTTAACTTTTTCCTCTGTCAATTTAGTAAACACCCCAGGGCCTTCCAGTTAACTTGTGTGACTGAAGGATGTTTCCAAGTCAAGTCGTTCAGCAGACAAGCCTTTTTTGTATTCTTGTCTCATCTTAATGCATTAAGCTGTATAAATGATCCATCATTCCTGCAGGAAGGAATGGAGAATTTACGCCCGTTGTCATTTATCAGGAGGGGAAATAGCAGAACTCATCAACAGAGCAGCCAAGGCCCCAGCCATACTTATCTGATTAACCCTGTAGAATATCTCTGGCAAATCCAGCAAATGAGAATGTCCTGAATAAAATGGGACTCTTAATTCCCCATAATACTCCAGGGCCTCCATAGAGAAAGATGTTGAACAATCTCCCACAGATTCTTGCTTGTGCAAGAGAGTCTCTACTGCTTTCCCTCTTCAAATCTATCATGTGGGAAAAAAAGAAAGTCTACTTTCATCCCTTAGCCATCTTGTACTGAGTTTGGAGAAAGTGTGGTAACAGCTGGAGAAAGATTTCTCGCAGATTCTTAGATTCTTTCCTGCACTCTCTTAAGACAGGCTTTTCCCCAAGGGGTTTAAGACTCTGAATACAAATAGTCACGCTGTGTGGTAAGTAAGAGCAAATCCCACTGATGTCTTCAAAGCCATAGCTTCAATGTCAGACTGAACTGGTACCAAGGAGAAACAGAGACACACTGGTTAAATCTGCAGAAAAAATGATGAAATCTGGAGTATCTGCAGGTCAAATAAAAAGTCAAGATGGTGGCCACAAAAGTACAATGGAATTTTCCCCCCTTTTTAATGGGCATTGTTTGATATAATGGTTAAGGCAAAAGATTAGAATCCTGGAGATCCAATTCTAGCCCCACTTTATCCCTGAAGCCATCTGGATGATCTTGGGTCAATCATTCTCAGCCCTAAGAAGAAGGTAAACCACTTCTGAAATCTTGATAAAAAACCTGCAAGAACTTATCCAGACATTTGTCAGGAGTCAACACTGACTTGAAGGGATTTCCCCTCCCCCCCCCAGGGAAATGGACATAAAAAAGCAGGCAAACCTTCAATTGCACAGTCACGTTGTAAGAGGACAATAATCTGGAGCTGTCTCCCGATTTTAGTGAAATGAAGGGCACAAAAGCAGTACTGTCACTTTGGCCCCAACCTCAGGATCCAAACTCCAGAAAGGTTGTGGAATGACCTTGACAATCACCCACTCTAAGAAAGTGCCACATTGATTAGCCAGAGATCGCAATCACATGTTCATCACTGTCCTAATGGACAGTCACTTAAATGTGAGCCAGCAGCGTGCTGCAGCTGCCAAAAAAGCCAACGCAGTCCTAGGCTGCATTAACAGAGGGATAGAATCAAGATCACGTGAAGTGTTAATACCACTTTATAATGCCTTGGTAAGGCCACACTTGGAATACTGCATCCAGTTTTGGTCGCTATGGTGTAAAAAAGATGTTGAGACTAGAAAGAGTGCAGAGAAGAACAACAAAATGATCAGGGGACTAGAGGCTAAAACATATAAAGAACGGTTGCTAGAATTGGGTATGTCTAGTTTAATGAAAAGAAGGACTAAGGGTGACATGATAGCTGTGTTCCAATAGCTCGGGGTTGCCACAAAGAAGAGGGAGGAATCAAGCTATTCTCCAAAGCACCTGAAGGCAGGACAAGAAGCAACGGATGGAAACTAATCAAAGAGAGAAGCAACCTAGAACTAAGGAAAACATTCCTGACAGTTAGAATAATTAATCAGGGTAACCACTTGCCTCCAGAAGTTGTGCATGCTTCAACACTGGAAGTTTTTTTAAAAAAGATTGAACAACCATTTGTGTGAAATAATATAGGGCAGTGTTTCTCAACCTTGACAATTTTAAAGTATGTGGACTTCAACTCCCAGAATTCCACAGCCAGCATGGCTGGCTGTGGAATTCTGGGAGTTGAAGTCCACATGCCTTAAAATTGTCAAGGTTGAGAAACACTGGTATAGGGTCTCCTGTCTGATAGCGGGTCAGATTAAATGACCTCCAAGCAGTGGTGGGATTCAAATATGTGAACAACCGGTTCTCTATGTGGATGCCACTTCTGGAAGTCCATTCTGGGCCTGGGCAACAAAAAATTAGCTACCAGTTCTACCGAACTGGTGCAAACTGGCTGAATCCCACCACTGCCTCCAAGGTCCCTTGTTATTCTGTTATTCAAATGCAAAAATCACACACACAGCACCAGTTGGAGGCATAGGATCATTGGGAGGGACTTGGGTCCTCACAGATCCTTTCTGAGGATTCCTTAAAATTTGGTAAGTACTCTGGAAATGACTTTCCAATTCTCAAAAGTCAAACTTGAGAGACAGATGCAATATTTTCCCATCTAATGCATTCCAGCCAGTGCTCATGAGATGGAGGGTTCTCTCTTTGTTATATATAACTTTGTTGTTGTTGTTAATTGCAAAGTCGTGTCTGACCCGTCGCGACCCCATGGACAATGTTCCTCCAGGTCTTCCTGTCCTCTACCATCTTCTGGAGTCCATTTAAATTCACACCTACTGCTTCAGTGACTCCATCCAGCCATCTCATTCTCTGTCGTCCCCTTCTTCTATTGCCCTCAATCTTTCCCAACATTAGGCTCTTCTCCAGTGAATCCTTCCTTTTCATTAGGTGGCCAAAGTACTTGAGTTTCAACTTCAGGATCTGGCCTTCTAAAGAGCAGTCGGGGTTGATCTCTTCTAGGACTGACCGGTTTGAACGCCTTGCAGTCCAAGGGACTCGCAGGAGTCTTCTTCAGCACCATAGTTCAAAGGCCTCAATTCTTTGGCGCTCAGCCTTTCTTATGGTCCAACTTTCACAGCCATACATTGCAAATGGGAAAACCATGGCCTGGACTATACGCACTTTTGTTGGCAGGGTGATGTCTCTGCTTTTTAGTATGCTGTCTAGATTTGCCATAGCTTTCCTCCCAGGAGCAAGCGTCTTTTAATTTCTTGGCTGCAGTCCCCATCTGAGGTGATCTTTGAGCCCAGAAAAATAAAATCTGTCACTACCTCCATTTCTTCACCATCTATTTGCCAGGAATTGAGAGGGCCGGATGCCATGATTTTGGTTTTCTTAATGTTGAGTTTCAAGCCAACTTTTGCACTCTCCGTCTTCACCCGCATCAAGAGGCTCTTTAGTTCCTCTTCACTTTCTGCCATTAGAGTGGTATCATCTGCATATCTTAGGTTGTTGATATTTCTCCCGGCAATCTTAATTCCAACTTTTGATTCATCTAGCCCTGCCTTTCTCATGATGTGCTCTGCATATAAGTTAAATAGGCAGGGTGACACTATACAGCCTTTCCGGACTCCTTTTCCAATTTTGAACCAATCAGTGGTTCCGTGTTCGGTTCTCACTGTTGCTTCTTGACCCGCATATAGGTTTCTCAGGAGACAAATGAGATATAACTTTAACTTTATAACTATATAACTTTATTGATTTTCAAAAAAAACCAAAACCAAACAAGGAAAAAAAAGAACTGAAAAAAAAAGACCAGGAAAAAGATATAAGGACAAAAAAGAAAAAGGAAAGAAAAAGTAA
Source organism: Crotalus tigris (assembly GCF_016545835.1). Taxonomy (NCBI): domain Eukaryota; kingdom Metazoa; phylum Chordata; class Lepidosauria; order Squamata; family Viperidae; genus Crotalus; species Crotalus tigris. The sequence continues at coordinate 688,924 of NW_024097531.1, read as the reverse complement.
GAAAAAAACAGAAAAAGAATGACTTCTGACTTTCTTTGATATAGGCCCAATGTGGAAACCATGATTCAGGTGCCAGCCCCTGCTCATGACCCAAGAAAACATCAATCATATCACAGACCAGAAGAACACAGAAACAGAACTAACTCAGTCGAGCACAGAGCAGTCCTCAAAAATCTAAAGAAGAACCGATCATCAGAGGGCAAACCTGTACTATATATAAACAGAGAGCCGATCCCACACTCACTAGCACTGATGATGTTATCTATCTGGATAATGAAACGTTTGCAAGCAAAAAACCAAATTCAGAGAGCACCAAGGACCCCACAGTTCAACCCCGAGCAACAAATATTCTCTATTATAACTGAAAACAGTTCAGAGCACAAGACAGAAAGTTCTATTCTTGATTTTTATTTGTATTCCCACCAACACATTACCTTAAAAAGAAAAGAAAGGAGCCCTACATCAAATGCACAGGAATTTAGAATGATGAATATAAACCTTTGGATTTGCAGAAAACCAAAAGAAAAAATCCTTTTAGATCAAGCTCAGTTCCTGCAGGTTTCATGGGCATATCTGTGCAATTTTCTTGATAACAGTACCAAAATTATTCGCTACCAACTTCTTCCAGGTTTGTAGAAAACTTTAGACTTATCAATTTAGCCTACAGACCAAGTATTCACAATTGTCTCCCACTAATCAGGTTTACCCTGTTTTGCTTTCAAACCCAGATAAGGTCAGCCTCATATTTTCTCTAAAATTATACCATGCCATATACTTTTGTTCAAAATCAAGTGGATTACCCCAGATTGAGGTAATCTGCAAACATTAACCATTTTCCTGAGTCTTGTCAGGAAAAAAAAAGGGAACTATATTTGGAATACAATAAATAATAAATGCTTTTACCTTGAAAGATCCAAGATTTCCAAACATAGCTCATTTTTTGCCCTTTGCTTTCAGGACATGCCCTTCATAAACATTGGTGCAATCTAATGAAATTGAGCCAAAGATAGGCAAAAGCGTACTGAAATTTGCTAAATTAAATACTAGTTTCTGTGTGCTAAATAAATGTTAGTGTTTTTCTTTCTAGGTTATATAAACTGTATTTAATCTTAACTCTGCTCCTTTAACATAATTAGAAGCCACATAACCCACAACCTTTTTTTGTATATATCAGAAACACAGTTGCATAAATTTGATATAAATGGCGTCATAATGTTAATTTACCGGATAAGTCTAGCCAAATTTCAAAGTGCATTCATTTCAGTGAGGGAGTGAAATATATACCTTTCTCTCCAAAAACATCAGATAATTTTTCTTCTCAGTGGGTCCTTCTAATATAGGTGAGATTACAGAGGGGGGGGGAAGCTGGATAGTGTGTGATCTGGTTTCACCTGATTTTCTGCAAGTCTATTTCTCCCAATGGGATCCTACATCCAGAAGTCCTTTTGAGAGATCTTTCAGCTTCAGGAGAATTTGGGTTACAAAGCAGATACAGCAGAGGCAAAACTTTCCCTCATCTAGGTCAGCAGCAGGCAAGCACATGTGTGCACATGCAGCTCCATTTGCACAAATAGATCTTTGCACGCATGTGCTCACGCCCACTGCTCACACAAGTGGAACTGCACATGCACACTTGCCCGTCGCTTCTGTGGCCCAGTTCCAAATAGCCCATAGACCAGTAGTGGGCTGCAGGCCTGGGATGGGGACCCCTGATCTAGGTGGATCTTTGTGCCAATATTTTGAAATTCAGGCTTCACCTCCCAGAACCTTGAATAGATGGTGAGTTCTGTTAACAAAAATGGTTCAAATGTTCAATCAAATTTTTCTCCACTTGTTTATTTTTGCTCAGAGAATGAATGAATTGTGAATGGACCTGTTCTCCTTATATTAATCTTGCTGCCTTCTATATGTGAAAGTTAAGTAAATTTTCAGGCTAAGAAACAACCTGCAAGTTATTCAAAAATTGGGGTATAATTTAATTCACACAAAATCAGTGTTCCTCAATTCCAGCAACTTTAAGATGTGTGGACTTCAACTCCCAGAATTCCCTAGTGATCATGTCAGATTTCATTATTGATTGGCAGATCTCTAAACCCCCAAAGGCAATCATTTTTCATTTCATTAATTAATTTAAATGAAGACTAAACTGCATAGAACATGTTTTGCCAAACTTAACAGAATTAATTATACTTTGCTGTACTCTGCCTAGTGTCACTTTGTCTGAGGTAGGCAACCACATAAATCTGATAAATAACAAAGCACATGGCAACCCAACTGAATTCTGGATTATCATATCTAGCGAGAAGGAAGTCTAGTCTTTTCCTTCAGCTTCCCTGTTTTAAAAAATTGGTCCTTAGATTGGTGTGATATTTAAGACAAAACATCTTGGCATCAAATGCTGCTGCATCCTTGGCTTCATAATATTCAGGTCTCCTGCTACATGCATGCCTGTACACATATACACACATGTAGAGTTGAAGATGTAAAGATATAGTTTATATTAGACTAAAACAATAATATTTGGAGTGCTAGAAGAATGCCAAACACTAACCAGTTCCGTAATAAGAGACGTGCCTTTGTCCAAGGTTAATGATGCTATCTTTGTTTACCATGAAGAAAATTGGGAAAGTCTTCTATTTCTGGAGCCATTTGTGTTGAAATATAGTTAACAAGAAAAAAAAAAGCTACCAAACTCTTCATTATAAACAATGCAGTTTTAAAGCTGGGAAGGAACAAGTATCTAGTCAGTTAATGGAATTTATGACCCCTCTTTAAAACGTCCTAATCCTAAATACAAAGGTTGCTTGTGAGAGAGAAAGGCAGAAAAACAACCATAGATAGCAATCTGTTGCATCAGAAACAAATATAGCTAGTTATCATTTACTTTCCCTGAAGTCCTTATGTAGCATCTTCCTTCATTCCTTTCCTCTTTCTTTCTTTCTTTCTTTCTTTCTTTCTTTCTTTCTTTCTTTCTTTCTTTCTTTCTTTCTTTCTTTCTTTCTTTCCTTTCAAGTCAGTTTTGACTCTTGGCAATTGCCCAGACCAGCTCCTGCAGTTTTCTTGGCAAGATTTCAGAAGTGGCTTGCCCTCTCCTTCCTAGGGCTGAGAGAAAGGAACTGGTCCGAGCTCACCCAGCTAGTTCAGTGCCCTAAAGCAGGATTGGAACTCAGAGTCTCCTGGTTTCTAGCCTGATGCCTTAGCCACCACACCAAAGTATAAGTGAAGCTCTGTATGCAACTGCCCATCAATCTCTCTTATTCAGGGAAGCACAGAAATATACATACATGTACTTTTTCCTTCTCTCTTTCCAGCAGAAGCAACAAAATGAAGCAGAAAAAAATTAGCAGAAAGAGTGAAAGTGAAAGTGATAGTGAAAGTGATAATGTCTTTGGGAAGGGAAAGAAAAACTATCCAGAGCAACAAGAGGGATGGGGTGGGGGATAAAACTAGAAGGTGGGGAGGCAAAGGAAAGAGAAAACTGGACAGGGAAAGAAAGAACTTAAGAGACAGAAGCCCTGTTTAGGCATTACAAAAAGGGCTAAAATTTGCAGCTAACTTTCAAGATAATTCTTATGATTTGGTATGCAGTCATTTGTACCTTGGGCCTATTCGCTTGTTTTTGGTAGTTTCTTCCATTGTTCTTAGTGAGACCAATCCCATATTTCCTTGAATAGGTTGTGAAAAAAGCTAGTGTGAGGACAGAGGGGGGAAGGGAGAAGTTGTGTATATAATCTACGTTCTAATCGGTGGCTTTAATGTACCAGGATGGTTCAATTATGGTGGGGAAAATGTGGAATTGCATATTATACTTTGCTCATGTTTGCTTGCTTGCTGCGCCTTGCTATTTCTGAATGAACTATATGGAATATTTTGAAGTGTGGGGATGAAAAAAAGCAGAGAAAATTCTAATCACAGTCAATAAAAGACAGCATTTGGAATTTCTGAAAATTCAGATTTAGACTTGGATCAAACCAGATCCAACCAGTTGCAAAAAAAGTATTATTCGTTCTTCTTCACTACTACTTCCACTGTTTTCTAAGAGAAATTAAATAATTCAAAAAAGATCATCCTTTTTGGCAATTTTGGGGTAGACTGGGCTAGAAGATAACACTTGGTTAACTATCAGCCCTTCTTTTGTAGATCAGAGGTAAAAAAAACAAGTGATCAGGTAGAGGTACTGTTGATCTCTAAGCAGAAGGTTCAAAAGAAAATATTTTGTTGAGTCTTGGCAGAGCAAACAGCAGAGGAACAGGAGAAGACAATTTCCTTGTGTGAGACTGGATATGATCTGTTTAATATGCTTTCGGATATGAACAGCTCACAAAATGTGTCTGGGGGTGGGGAAAGGTGAGCTATATAATATCCTTTCAAGTAAAAAAACCCTTGTGCTGAAACAGCAACAGATGGAGGTGAAAGAATGCCTGTGAACCAATTTGGGGGAAAATGTAGAACAGTTGAGGAAAGATTTTTTTTCCCCTCATGACCTTTTCACACTCTATGAAACAAAAGATGTTTGAACATAGAACTTCACAAAACCAAGATACCAAGCCTTAATTTTTGTTGTAGCAAAATAATCAGAAAGTGGGATTAGGAATGAGTATTACACCCAGGGTTGTTTTTAATCTATGACTAATTAAAAGAAAGGTTGGGGGGAAAAGATACTATTGGCTTTTATTTTTCATAGAGGAACTCTATACACAAACATTTAGAAACTTACTAACTTTCTAGAGATAAACTTTTTTGACTAAATAGACAAGTATACAATTGCACAGCACAACTGTAATGTTCCTGAAAGCCTTTAGGACAGCGGTTCTCAACCTGTGGGTCGCGACCCCATTTGGGGTCGAACGACCATTTCACGGGGGTCGCCAAACAACTCAGTCCGCTATTTTTCCCTCCTTTTCCTTAGCTGTGCTACTCCTTTTTATTCTATTGGCTTTTGAAAGCCAATAGAATAGACTCTTTTGAATAGAGTCTAATTCTATTGGTTTTCAAAAGCCAATAGGAATTGTCCAGGCTGTCTCTGTCCTGCTGAGCCCGCCAAAAATCCCATTCTGCAAACGGAGCTGCAAGTTGTCTGCAGCGAAGGTGAGCTGTCTGGAAGTTTCTACCCCTCCCTGCTGAGCAATTACTAAAAATGTAAGTAAAAGAGGGCCAGAGGTGGGAGGCCAGCGGGTGCAGGGAGGGTTGCTGGTGCACGTAGTGCCCGGCGGGTGCCTTACCTCCCTTGGGCTGGGCCAGCTGGTGGCCCAGCTGGTGATTGGCCTGCTCCGTCTCTGCTGCTTGCCAGCTATGCCTTGGCCGGCACAGGGGGCGGCACCACGCATGCGCGGCGCTCCCGGGCAGGAAAAGTCCTCAACTTATGACCGGTTGGGTAGTCCTCGACTTACAACCGGTTGGGTAGTCCTCGACTTACAACCAGTTGGGGGTCGCGGCATTAAAAAGGTTGAGAACCACTGCTTTAGGAAATCCCTTTGAGATTGTGTGTTCTGTATCACCTTGGCTTAATAATACCAATATAGAATGTAAATTATTAGGAAATACAAACTAGCTTTCCAAAACTTAAATAGCTGTTTAATTCTCTAAATATGAATCAGATTAGATTTTCTCTTTGTATAAGAGTGGATTTATTTATGGAAGGACAGTAAAACAAGTAATAAAATTATCGATATCTATACCTGTGTGTGTGTGTGTGTGTGTGTGTGTGTGTGTATCTGTGTCTGTGTATAATAGGTGTTAAACTCGCCACGTCTTGTGGCATGTTGCGATGTATCGCAACGTTTTTTGCATTGCCGGAGCTGGGGTGGGTGTGGTCTTCGTATGATGTAACTGGCCCATGGGCCGGCAGTTTGACACCCCTGATTTATATCTACAGTGGTGGGATTCAGCCAGTTCACACCACTTTGGCAGAACCAGTAGCTAATTTTTTTGTTGCCCAGGCCCAGAATGGACTTCCGGAAGCGGCATCTACACAGAGAACCCGTTGTTCACATATTTGAATCCCACTACTGTATATCTATCCATATCTATCTAAATCTATCTATCTCTATCTCTATCTCTATCTATCTATCTATCTATCTATCTATCTATCTATCTATCTATCTATCTATCTTAAGGTGACCGACCGTCCTCCTTTAGGGAGGACAGTCCTCCTTTTGTGAGTTCTGTCCTCCCTCAAAAAGTGTCCTCCTACATGTCCTCCTTTTCGATATTTGAAGACTAATCTGCAGGGCTTTTTTTTTCTCATAGAACGCTCAGAACGGCATTCTGGCACCTTTTTTTGATGGGTTTTTTTCAGCTTTTGCATGAGCTGTGCTACTCCCCCTATTGACTTTTGAAAGCAAATAGGAATTGCTGCTGAGCGCGCCAAAACACCCGGCCAGCAAACTTTGCACATGTAAGTTGTCTGCAGTGAAGGCAAATTGGCAGGAACTTTGCACCCCTCCCTGCTACCCAGCTACACCATCTCCGAATTAGTCCCGAAGATACTTGGAGAAGACTGGAGTGGCGATGCCACAGTAACTTTCTCTTGATCTTCAGCCCTGCTAAGGCAATAGTAGCTGCGGGCACAAGAGGCAGGGGCAGCAGGATAGCTGTGGGCGGGGGTGTGAGGGGCAGCAGTGGCTGACTGCCCCCCGTGCTGGGAGCCGCGGGGCCTGCTCTACACGGGGCTGCGCAGGATGGGCGGTGGTGCTGGTGGGGCGGCTGCAGGCGGGGTGTGTCGATGGCGGGCTGACCCCTGGGGCTGGAGCCAGCACAGCTGGTGCTTTGAGAGCCGCAGGGCCCACTCTACATGGTGGAGCAGCAGTGCTGGTGGGGCAGCTGTGGGCAGGGGTACGGCATGTAAGCATAATTACAATATAAAATGTTATTGTTACAAATGTTTTTATTATGCATTTATCATATTATAGTGTATTCTGTATTATTGTTGCAATGAATAAAATGTTTCTTTTATTTACAATATTTTTTTCTTCAATTTATTTGTGTCCTCCTTTTCAGTTGGTCACAATATCTATCTATATCCATATATCTATGTCTACATGTATCTCTATATCTCCCTATCTCCCTATCTATCTATATCTATCTATATCTATCTATATATCTATATCTATATCTTATATATCTATCTCTCTATCTCTCTTTGTCTCTATCATCTCTATCATCTCTATCTATCATTATCTCTATCTTTATCTATATCTATAGTTATATCTTATATATCCTTATCTCTTTATCCATATCCACATCCAAGGCTTTTTTTTCTCATAGAACGCCCAGAACAGAGTTCCGGCACCTTTTTGGGATGGAACCTTGTAGGGTAGGCAAGGCGGGTTGTATGATATGTGTGAGTTCTGGCACCTTTTTTTTTTTTAGAAAAAAAGCACTGTCCATATTCATATCTATATCTATATCTGGGGCCTTCAGCTTCTAGATTTCATCTAAATTTCATATGGAATAAAACGACTTTTCTAGAGCCAAAGATTTGGCTAATCTCAATATCATCTATCACATATAATTGTTCCTGGCACTGCGGAGGAGAGAAAAGCTGTACCTGTTGAAATCCTTTTCCACAGGGGAAGGGCCATAGCCCAGTGACAAGAATCCCTATTCTGGATGCAGAGGGCTCCACATTCAACTCCTGACCCATGAACTGAAAAGGTTCAGGAAGGACATTTGCATCCACTGGATGGCCTGAACTGGATTGTGCAAGACAAGACAAGACAAGACAAGACAAGACAAGACAAGAAGGGCTTGCTTCTCACTTGCAGCTCAAGTCAAGCCCACCAGTCTTCCATCTCCCAATTTTTTTCAAACCAGTGTAACAGCAAGCACTTCCTGTTTGCTCCAGCCTCAGCACAAAAATAAATTTATGTCTTGACAAACAGGGTGGTGTTTGTAACCACTTAAGCAGCATACTGGCATTACATAATGGAAAGTTGTACTATTGTACTATTATACTGTTAGGTTTTCAGCTCAGAATCCAAACAAATCCCAGTGAGACTTTGAACACGAGGCTACTGCAAAGGACACAGCTTTATTGTTGATCAAGTCAAAGCTGGGTGCCCTCAATTCCTTCTACCAGACACAGCAAGGTAGAGGAGAAAAGGCACACCCCAATCAAAAAAAAATTATCTTTTATAGCTCATATACTTTCTCATGCTAACAGTTCACGTGTAGCTCATGATTTCTTTGCATTCAGATACATAATTTCTTATCTACCAGTTTATGCACAGCTCGTGATTTCTTTGCACTCGGATACACCGTTACTGGCATTTAGCCCTGAGTTTTTTCTCCATGGGCAGCCAAGTTACAGTGAAGCGAAGTACCGAAAGAAAGAGCAATGGCTGGGTTATACATAAATGCTTACACTCTGGTCCCTTCAGTACAAAGCCCTCAGAAAGAAAGAAGTTTAAAAAACAAAAGTAAAGTATGAACTGATGTATGGATATAGTAAAAAGAAGAATAATTTACAAGGATAGGAAGGTAGCGAGAGCTTATGATGATTTCATTACATTTTGTTTCTTTTTTTCGGATCTGTAATTATTTTTTTTCTTATTATTTCTTATTCTTTTGCTATATATGGCACACTTTTTGTTTAATCCAAAACAGAATATAACTGATGAGTATGTTTTGTATTATATTGTACTATATTATATTATTGTATTGTATTGTGTTAATTCTTGCTTAATAACAATTTTATTATAATATTCTACCATAATTAAACAAGTATAATCAAAAGTCCTCCTTGTCTGTTCCTCTGGTTGCTTCCATATTGATCATCTCATTGTAGCTGTTACCTCCATTTTTCATACAATCTTCCTGTATCATTACTGATGTAACAACAAATCTGAAATTGCATGAAAGTATTGGGAGAGCCACCAGTAGTATTGCTGAGTTTCGATTCCTATTGCTGACTGAGGAATTTTGGGAGTTGAAGTCCATACTTCTTAAAGTTGCCAAGGTTGGAAGACCCTGATGTATATAAATAGCAACTGAGATTGTCTTTTTTTCCCCCTTTAGATTGTAGATCATGGTTACCTGAACAAGATACCACTCAAAGACTGGGGGAAATGAAGCCCATTATTTCTTTGTTTGTACCATCAACTATCATAGGATGAATTAAATCAAATATTTCAGATATCATAGAGACACCGTTTAGCAATTATAATTCAACCCTATACATGTCTAAGAAACAAATTGAATTTTCTTCCATTATATTGGCTTCTGGGTAAGCATGCATAGATCTGCAAGCTTAAGTAGCATCTGAATGGATGAGTATTTTTAAATTAATCTGTTTGAAAATCCTTTTTTGGTGTTTGATTCTGTTGCCTCAGCAGCTTCCATAAAAGTGATTTGCAAGCTATATTCCTTTACTACTTTTTCTTTCATTCTGCAATTGTGGTCAAAAGCCCTTGGCTTTCAAACCACTTAAATGTAACACAATTTTCATAGCTCATGTTACAGGCTAAGTAAGAGTTTTAGTTTACTATGTTTGTGACAAGCCCAGACAAATTCTTTGCAAAGTCCAGACAGATAAATAACACTCCAATTACCCACTCCGAGGTGATGTTCTTTGACTCAGTTCATTATATTATCTAAGTTTATTTATCCATTCATTTTCTCTATGGTTGACAAAAATGACTCCTATTATTATCATGGTCTTTCTGGAGGATAGGAAACATTCTTCTATTGTTGAAAGCAAATCCAGTTGCTGTTTATATATAAGCATCAAATATTTTGTTATCTTTGGGATCTAACTTCCCATATATCCCCAAAAATCCAACACTGAACTATTTTTCCCTTGCATATAAAAAATATAGGACTGTAAAAATAAGGTTAAGCACCAGATGAAAGCAAACAGATGCAGAAAACATTTATTTAATGGTAGCCCAGATTTTCACAGGGCTACCATTAAATAGAACTAAATTATGGGGTCCTTGGTGCTTTCTAAGCTTGGTTGCTTTCTTACAAACTAGGTAACTAGCACTGATGATGTCGCCTAATTAGGTAATGAAAACAACCAAGCTCAGACAGTACCAAAGAGCCAACCCACAGTTCAATCCTGAGATACAAATTTTCACTTCTATTACAATTAAATTACCCCTGTCAATAGAAATAGTAAGAAGGATAATAAGTTTATATTCCCAAAAAATATTCTAAAAGCCTTTAGTAAAAAGAAAAAAAAAGACATTCAGTGAACAGGTCTCTTAATTTTGTAAAATGATCCAGCAACAAAATAAGTGCTGCGCAGCTTCCCAGCACAACAAAACTCTAGCTAACTAGCCCACAAGGCTCTCTTCTTTATTGACTAAGGCTCCCTTTATATTTAACAGTCTCTCTTTGATTTCTTCCTTATTTGTGCATATAAGGTTAAATTATGGTGTGCCGTCATTTGTGGATGCCCCTTCTAAGTCCCAGTAGCAAGGCAGTGTTGTCTGGCAATGGTTGTGAGTTCACACACTTCTTCTTCACTCTTCCTTCTTCCCTTACATATTTCATCCAACCCCCTACCATGGGTAGATATCATTAATTCTGTCACCTTTAAAAGTAGGTGCTCACCATAGGTAACATGGTACAGTACTTGCACAAACACTTTCCCAATGTGAGAAGTCCAAATCACAATGAGAATGACTTGGTCAAAGGAGAATGCTATGTAATAGGCACAAAATGTAGTTTTATACTGCTCACTACCTTTACTATAAGTGAACTTATTGTGAGTGTTTACAAACACATTATTAAACATATTATTAGCAAGCTAGGTTGGTGTAGTAGCTAAGGCATTAAGCTAGACACCGGGAGATTGTGTACCCAAGTCTTGGCTTAGACACAAAGCTAGCAGGATGACCTTAGGCCAGTCACTTTCCCTCAGCCCTAGGAAGAAGGCAATAGCAAACCACTTCTGAAATCATACCAATAAAATTGCAGATAATCATTGGGAGTCAACACTGACACACACAAAAAACCCCTCCTAAAAAAATTCTGAACATATTAATATTTAACTTGATTATTTTTTAAAAAGACCTTGTTTATTGACCAAGTAAAATAACAAGATTATCTAGGTTCATTGTATTTTCAGTAGATGATGTGAATCTCACTTACATCCACAGCAAAACTGCCAGCTTTCTACACATCACTATCTTTAAGCACAATGTATTTTCAGGGAATAACATAAGATGCAGACTTTTTTTTCCCCTTCTTCCTCTTCATAGTATTTTCCCACAGGTGCAGGGTCCGACTTTTCTTTAGCACACAACAAACATATTGGACAATGTTTCCTTGGACAAGACTCCAAGCACAAACCCCAATAAGCTTTCATTGTCATTTTCACACAGAGCTACAGGTAGTACAATTGCATTAACTAATACAGGGGTCTTCAAACCTGGCCCTTTTATGACTTGTGGACTTCAACTCCCAGAATTCCTCAGCCAGCATACATCATTCCATATTTGGTTACCTTCTAACTAATCTGGAAGTTCTCTGCTTATTGCTAATCTGATGTAGACATACCAAACTATCATTAATGCTATGGCAGTATACAATAGGGTAACAATGGAAATTTCCAGGGAGCTACAGCTTTCACCTTGATAAAATCAATGGTTTTCTAAGACTGAGATCTTTTCTTGGAAGACAGGAATTTACATTAACAAGCCTCTGATGCTACCATATACGAGATCTGAAGTATCGGTTCCTTAGTGGTTGTCCTAGTTTCACACTTCAGAACAGTTCCTTTAATCACATCCTTGCACATGCTAACAACCAGGATCAAGCATAGTAACTTCATGGCAACCATCCTACTCCTCTGTTCCATATGTCCTTTACAGAATAAATTGTAATTTTAGCTCATTAAGGTCTTTATAATATATATATTATATATATATAAAGTCATATGTTCAATACATATTCAAAATAAATTGCTGCAAATACATGAAAATTTATATTGTAATAAATCCCAGTACCAAAAAATAGTTCAGTGGAAAGCCAACTTGAACAGATTAAAAAAAGTCAATATCAAAATGAGCAAAACGTCATTATTTGACAGCAGAAACAACAAGCACAATGCAATATGACCAAATAATATGACCAAATAATATGACCAAAGAGCACAACACTGCATTAATTTGGCTCTCTAGACAAAATAACGTCTCAGAAACAACTGAGGAGTTTCAGACTGTGGGCCTTAGCTTCAGTTGTAAATTTGTAAATTTGAACATAAAAAAGGCATAATGTGAGAGGATCTGCAGTCCAAGAGGATGTGTATATTGGGGGCAAGTCCTGGTTTATTTCATGGTATTAAATGTTTTGTGGTGTTGTCTCTCTCAAGACTTAGTGTGCATGAACCACCAGCTGTTTCCCTTGGCTCAAAATTTTTATGACTCTATTTTGGACAAATCTTTAACATTTTCAGTTTGATTTTTCCCAACTCAGTTTTCCACTTTGAAATTTGTTTTAGATTTTACAGTGGGTTCTTCCTATCTTTCACTTGTCTTCTGTATACCTTGGAGTCTAACAATTATGGTGTTACTCTTTTCTCAATGAACGTCTTCTGTGAAGCAGAAGGCAAAATATAATGGAAGGAAAGAAGGAAGAAGAAGAAAGAAAAGAGAAAGAAAGAGAGAAAGAGAGAAAGGGAGAAATGGAGAAAGGGAGAAAGAAAGAAAGAAAGAAAGAAAGAAAGAAAGAAAGAAAGAAAGAAAGAAAGAAAGAAAGAAAGAAAGAGATTCAGATTCCTTGCAATACTAACTTTGTGTATCTTCTCTGAACAAACACAATCTAACACTGTATAAATACACAGTAGACTAAAGCTATTCAACAGTTTCTGTGAATGGAGGCATTAGGAAAGGCTTAGGCCCTGCCTGAATTCCCATGAAATTTATAAATATTTCTTTCATTTGTTCTCCATTTACAATTAGCTGCGGTCAAGCTGATCAAAGACAGGCTAGGCGGGTTGCATGTGAACCAGCCTCCCTCACAATGACATTCACAAAGTAGAATGAAATATGAAATATCAGGTTTCTGTGGATGTATACACTTGTAAAAATCTGAAAGAATAGGAGGCTTTTCACACTGAATAATGTGAAACATTTGGTGCAAATAGTTGCAGGCTTCTGTAGAGGAAAACCAAGAGCCCAGATCCATTAGGCAATAAAACAGAAGCAGGTGACATTTTAAACAACAAGCTCTTCCAGTTGTTTTAAACAGCAATTTGTTGAACTCTTTCCCCATGCAAGTGATAGCTTAGCTTCAAGTATTACAATATGGGCAGAAAAAAACAGAACAGCCGCAATGGATGCTGATTTTTTTTTTTTCTGTCCTAGAGGACATTATCAAGATTTGTCAAAAGTATTATAATACATGTATCAAACTTTAAAAGCAATTATCTGAGAAATGAAACATAGACAACCGTGTAATCTCTATTGGTATAAATTCCGCATTTAGGCTTAGCCCAAGCAACGTGACTGATAGATCTCCTGTCTGACATCTTATTGGATCTTTCTGTCCGCTTCCCTCACTTTGATGACCATCATCTCCTGGGACCTTACATTCTAGCATCAATGGTCAGTAATGGTCAGCTGCACTCAGAAAAAAAAGTCCCAGCATGCCCTGAAGTCATATTTTGAATTGAACCAGCCACATGTTACTCAATAAAACCAAACAGCTATGAAATCACTTGTTCTTAGACGATGCCAAGTGCTTATTGCTGCAGAGATGAGTTACACTGCACTTTCATTACTGCAATGAATCTCATTTTACCCACAGAAACTTCATCTGCATGCAGGTTAGCTAGACCTATGGAAGGCATGCCGCTGAATGTGAACTTGTATCTCAAGCAGAAATCAGTGTTTAATTTTTTTCCTCATTTCTAGAGGATGATAAAATTCATACGTTGTTTTAAATCACATACTTTTATGCTGCACTGCATTGCACCATAGTTTCCACAATCTTAATATTTTAGTGGGATTTTGATTTTTATCAAAATTTGGTAGGTCAGGCTGCAGTTTGTAGGTCAGGCTGTCACAATAAGATTCTTATCAATTTCGGTTCTCAGTGTTGTTTGAATCCAGTCAATGAACAAAATAAAGATACCTTGTGGGTTTTCACGCGCCCAGCGGTCTCCCATGGGTGTTGAAGAACAGACACGTACACGTGGTTTCCTCGGGATGGGAGCCTCGAACAAAGACGAAGCATCCCTTTTATTGTGTTATCAGAAGGCGGGTTTATAAGCACCTGGTGACCACCTTACACCAACCACATTTGTTGTGACACAGCATATTAGCATATTACACGTGCTAACTTTGTTTTGCACACGCTACTATACAGCTGTTGCACACGGCACTAACAAACACCAAAACAACATTCCCTTGCACCGCACGGCACAAACTTGTTTTTTCACTTTTGACTTCCGCATACCTTGGCCTACTGCAGCTGATGACTCAGCCTAACAGGCCAGATAACCCAATGACTCCAACATCTCCTACTTTTCTGTTTTATTTAAAATAAGGAGGTTGCGCTTTATAGGAAGTCATCCTCAGTGTCGCTTGGCAAAGTGAAGGCTGGTTTAGTTAGCAGGGGTTGCTGAACTGCAGTGATAGGTGTAGTTACTAAATTGACCTGTTGGTGGGTGACAGTTCCTGAAGATTACAGTTTATTGCAGAAAGATGGTTCTTCAGGAAATTGCATTATCATATCCTGCTTCCCAGGTGATGGGGCTGACTCCTAGAGTTTGGGTGGGGTATGCAGATCTTCTCTTTTGTCTTTTTGATTGCTCTGGCTTCAACTTTCTGATGGTGTTACATTTGCATATGTATGGGCCTAGCTCTTGCTTGGGGCAGAGAGATAGATTTGGGGCCAGGTTTGGTTTTAAAAAGTCCTTTTGAGGAAAAATATATTTTTCTGCCCTTTTTAATATTTCCTTCTGGGGGGGCTAACTTCCATCAATATCCCCACTTTGTGCCTTAAGTGTGTAAATGTATGACATTAAAATTGATCTGGTCAGGGAGACTTGGTAGGCAAGCTTTTAAACTGTTAAGCAAAAAAAGAAAAAGAAGACATTAATGGAGGCAGCAGAAAAAGATCCCTTTAGTGGCTCCCAAAAGGGGAGCTTGCACCCATAAAGTTCTAAAAGTCAGGGCAAAATTTTGTTAGGTGGAAAAGAAATTTATAGTGTCCAATATTCTGTGCCAATCATTTTCAAATGCTGGATGTCACCTTTAGCTTCCAGTCAGATTTGCATACCTCCCAAAATTCTTCACAGCCATGGTTTTCCTTAGTACATGACCACTGGCTGCCCAATTTCAAGGGTTGTTTCCTGCCTTAGCTCTTAATTCAGTGCATCCAGGTTTGTAATGTCCAATATGCCAGTCTATTAAATTTTCTTTAAATTGCACATAATGAGTTCTAGAAATCCCAATCTGAGCTCAATAGTGCAAAATATTCAGGGCTGAAGTTTGGGATTTTCCCTGTTGCTTCCTTAGTCAGGGCATATGAATTGCAAATCACCTGAGGGGGCCTAGTTCCCTCCCCCTTGGTATCTGTTGGAAGTTGGTCCCACAAAGCTTTGGTGCAATAGAGCAAAAATCAGCCTGAGGGGAACTTTACTAAAGGTAGGTGGAGGGGATAGACTCAAGTATGATTCTGAATGGTGTGTGTGTGTGTGTGTGTGTGTGTGCATATGCAGCTATTTCTACAAAACAGGCAATACAAACATTCTGGAAAAGCTTTCCCTCCCACCAGATAGAAGTCCAAGGTGTTCAATACTTGTTCTGCCACATATTCCCATCTCTCCATTAATACATTCAACTGGCTTGTTACAATACAAATGGGGCAAGAAAGAAAAGTTTACAATGAGTTTCCACCCTCCCCCTTTAGTCTTAATTTTCTCTTCTGAGGCTTCACATGGCACCACCTTCCTTCTGCAGCTCTCACAGGCATCTGGGGAAATGGTAGGACTTGGGAAGATGCATGGTGGCTTTTTAGTGGATGGCTGGATTCAAACTCAATTCCATGGCTCAAATGGATGGAGGCAGCATCTGGGTCTGTGTGTTCTGCTTCCAAAGGCTTGGGAGAGGGTTTCAGGGCTGAAAGATACAAGAACAAGGTCTCCCCCCCCCTTTCTGGACGGACTCTACCAGGAGAGGCAGACAAAAGATATGGAGAACAAAGGACAGAAATAGAATTGGAAGGGGGGTAGCTTGCAGGCAGTTTGAAAATGCTGAAAACTCCAAATAATTTTAAAAGCCTAATATTTTAAGGTGTGCAACTTGCCAAGGGTAGGAGAACATTTATTCTAAAATAGACCACATCATTTTAGAGATTAGAAAATGCTTATTTGTTTCAGAAAAGTTTCATAGTAGCATCACCAATAAGTGATAGGATACGAAAAGTAACTTTAAAAAGTTATTTCCCCACACAAGCAGACTTGAGTTTCAAAAGGCTCTTGTAGATAGACACACAGAGAGAAGGAGGAATACAAACAAACAAACACAATTCTTTTTCTTCACTCTGTTTGTTGGCCAGACAGAGTGAGGTTCTTCCTTTTTGTGGCTTATTTTAAGCAGAATTTCTAGCAGACTTTAAAATTCTTTTTCCTTTGGATTTGAAACAGTTAACAGTCACAGTTTTACACATCCTGGTCATTCATGAAAATACTTTCCTAATTTAACCCACACAAACATTTTTAGGGATCCTCCTTCGGGCTATGCAAGGCAATTTAGATATACATATTTTAAGAGAAGGATCAAATCCCTTTTAGTGGGAAGCAGCAAATCTTTCCCATTGTTTTTCAAAACAATTATTGATGATTTGGTCAATTCCCTAAGTTCTGGGAGGTCGCAACCTGAGGCTTAGAGAATCCTGTCCCCATACTCACGGTAATGTTTTGGGAGGGTGCTTCGTCTAGCTCTGACGACCGGCCCTGAGTTGCAGTAAGCTCTTCCGCTGAGTGAGTAAGAGGGTACCAAGAGACGTAATATTTTGGGAGAGTGCTTCGTCTATCCTGACGACCGGCCCTGAGTTGCAGTACCAAGAGACGTGCTCAGAAACTTGAATCACGTCGGGGTCACCATTTGTGGGTTTTCACGCGCCCAGCGGTCTCCCATGGGTGTTGAAGAACAGACACGTACACGTGGTTTCCTCGGGATGGGAGCCTCGAACAAAGACGAAGCATCCCTTTTATTGTGTTATCAGAAGGCGGGTTTATAGGCACCTGGTGACCACCTTACACCAACCACATTTGTTGTGACACAGCATATTAGCATATTACACGTGCTAACTTTGTTTTGCACACGCTACTATACAGCTGTTGCACACGGCACTAACAAACACCAAAACAACATTCCCTTGCACCGCACGGCACAAACTTGTTTTTTCACTTTTGACTTCCGCATACCTTGGCCTACTGCAGCTGATGACTCAGCCTAACAGGCCAGATAATCCAATGACTCCAACATCACCTCAGTAACAATAGCAATGCAGTTGGGCAATGCCTGTTATCCCTAGGTACATCCTTATAATCAGAGAGAGGGAAAGCCAAGGAATTTCTAGAGAAGTCCTATTTTGGAGAGGCTGCTCTAGATATTCATCTCTCTCCTGGCAACTGGAAGAGAAACTAAACTCTCTGTTCTTGTGTTTGCCTAAACTACTGATCAAGAAAAACAATGCTCACTCATCTAAGGGTGGGCTATCATGTTCACAAAACATTCTTCTCTCTTCGACTTAATCCAGTTGAATGAGTTTTGTGAAAACAGCCAATATTTCTGCAGATAAAAACAGTAGCTTGTTCAAACAAGGGGGGGGGGGAAATGTACTAGTGAGGCCCAAAATATACATTTATGGGAAAATTGATGTTCTTATTTTATAAGGCAGAATTTGATAGGCCACTGACAAGTCTTCAGACCTTTTTCTTCTGTTTTTCCTTTCCCTTTCTTGCCCTCATTGTACTTGAAGTTTTCATCACTGAGCTTCTGCAGGGTAAAGGAAGGAACCTATGATCCTTCAACTTTTGATAAACTTAGGCAACTCCTCAGGCAATTTAATAATGAGAAAATATGCTGAACAATAGAAGTCAACAATCTCTGAAGACTACAGACGCCCCATTTTCCCAACCAATTCAATTGAACCATTCTGGTAAATATCACAGATTTATTCTCCAGGAATTTGTCAGAACTTTTAATGGCTGTCTAGATTGGTAACCTTCACATCTCTGTGCATTAAATTTCCTACATACACTGTACATTATGAAAATAGCCTTTTTTTGTCATTCCTGAACCGAAGACATTTGAATAGTTGACTTTGATTACCAATATTATGGAAAGAGGCGAATATTTCTCTCAGTCCACTTCCTTCATGAGTTTAGAGGCATCCAAAGGTTATTTTATAAATTTCTTAAGAATTTGCCCATTCTTTGTTTAAAGCATGGTTGTCCAACGTTTTGGCTTGCAAGGGCTGCACTGAATGAATAGGAATTGTCTTGGACTGCATATAAAATATATAATACAGTTAATGCGTATAAATCACATAATAATGTTAAAAAGTTTACGATCTTGTGGGGCCGCATTATTAGCTGTCCAGGGCCACATGCGGCCCATGGATTGCAGTCTGGACATGCCTGGTTTAAAGCAGTTTCATTTCACCACATTAGGGTTTAACCATCGAGACTGAGGTTAAATAAATCTGCTAATAAAAAAGACCATTTCTGTCAGTGGAATTTTTTCATCCAATTGTAAATTTTTGGAACAAGGGGAAATAGATTATTTGCCACTTTCCGTTTTTCCTTCTGCTCCCTTGAGATCTCTGCATATCTTCTCCAGAAAGTTATGGACCCTCTGGACTATTAGGTGAAGTTTGATTAGAGAGGAATAAGAGAGGGTTTTGATGCTACAGGGAGCAGTTTCTTTGACACCCTGTTTAGCAATGATCCTGGCAGTAGAATAAAACTATGAATCCAATAATTGATGTGAAAGAGGTCAGCTTGAAATCATTTTGTTTCAAGGATGTTGGGTTTAAGCCATTTTTAGTAACCATGTTGTTTCTCCTAAACATCATTTCTGCATCTACAGTAACATGTTTCCTTGGTAATGTTTAGAATCCACATTATCCCACGTATTTTGGTTGTTTTTTTTAAATTTATTTTTTAAGGCTAGTAAATCTTTATTTAATGAAATTTCTTTTCAGACTTATAGGCATCCATCCAGCAGTTTGGAAGATGTAACAATGAAGCTCATGATTCAAACCTGCTTGAGATATATGAACAAATGATAACCAGTTGTGATAGTCATTCACATTTTTACAATAGTTAAAAATATGTCTGAATATCCAGAAATAATTTTGTGATTTGATTTATTCCCACTCCGCTTGAAGTGTTTAACAGATGCAATATGGGACAACCAAAAATCTTGCTTATTACAGTTATTAGCTTGGTAATTCTCCAAGATGAAATCATACTTTTCAGGTTATAAATATACATTTTTATTGTTGATTTTATGCTGAATTTGAAATATTGCTTCTCTGCTTTCATATTTTCAGTGCTGTATTACAGTACTATAAATCAGCTTAGCAGTAAAGGAATTCTAATTGGTATCAGGTGATTTTCTTTCTGGTTTTAAGAAGAGGGGAAAAGTTAAACTTACATCCTCTGTGAACAAAGATAGGTTCTGGTGAAGACCTTTTAATAAAATCAGATGTGTGTAAAATGTATCTGATTTATCTTCTTGAAAAGATCAGTCAGTTAAAAGAATGCTCCGTATACATCAAAGTGTACATAAAAATTGAAAACCATCATAAAGGTGCCTCTTAAAGTGACTAACAAAATACATCGAATATTTTTCCTTTGTCTATTTTATTTCCATTTCCTATTTCATTAATGGATAGCATGCTTGTTGGTTCTTTCTATGCTTCTAAGGTTTATAAAGCCTTAAAATATGGGGCAAAATCATTAGTTACACATCTGGCAAGTTACTGAATTCTGCATTATTTATCCTCAGAATTCTCTGATATCTCTAGCCATACAAAACTCATAGAAATTGGAAAGCTGTCATCTACAATGAAGACTTCCAGGCCTTTCTATCTAGCTTTCTTCTTTCTCCACAAATCACAAATCCTTTTCCAGCTGGGATATGTCCTGAATAAAATGTAATTATAATTAAAATATAATTATGCATATGTTATATTTATGTTAACTATATATACTTATTTATATAATACTTGTATATATATAAATAATAACTGTCTTCTGATACTTGAGGATGTCACAGAGATGAGGGGACTGACTTATTCTCCAAAGCACCAGAGGGCAGGACAAGAAGTAATGAGTGGAAGCTTGTTAAAGAGAGATCCAGCTTAGAAGTGAGGAGTAATTTTCTGACAATGAGAATAATTAATCAATGGAATCGCTTGCCTCCTGGAGTTATGGGTTCTCCATCACTGAAAGTTTTCAAAAGTAGACTGAACAACCATTTGACCAGGATGGTATAAGGTCTCCTGCCTTGAGCAGAGGGCTGGACTAGAAGACCCCCAAGGCCCCTTTCCGTCCTATGATTCCAAGTCCTATGTACAATAGTTTTCTTTCAAGTTACTCAAATCTCTTACTATTAGCCTTGTCTCAATTTGCATGGGTCAGAAAAGAAAAAACCTATACATATTTTTAAAATTATATTATGTACTGAACAAAGTAGACATTGCAGGATCCAATCTGGGTTGTTCACTAAGACCAGAGGTTTAGTCTTCCGAGCTTTTGGATTTGTGCTGGAGCCTATCCTCGGGGAACTTGTGACAAATTCAGAGAAGAGCAACTAAGATGATCAAAGGCTGTGCTGGCTGGGGAATTCTGGGAGTTGAAGTCCATACTTCTTCAAGCTGCCAAGGTTGAGAAACAGTGCCATAGAGCGACGCCCTCACTCTGTATAGAAAGAACAAATGAGTACTGAATTGCAAAACAGATTTATTTATTTATTTATTTATCACATTTTTGAGCCATGCATCTCTCTCAGAGAGAGACACTGGGTAGTATGTAATAAAATGTTAAAATATAAAAACAACATATAAAAAATTAAACAAATTGAGAAGGAGTCAAGAATGATTAAACACTGTCAAAATTAGTTAAAAGGCAAGGGGAAGGCTCCCAGGGCATTAGACAACCCTACAGCTGTGTGCTCCTCTGAGCTTCCCACGCAAGGCCGTAGAGCCATGTTTTGACTCCTTTTCAGAATGCCAGGAGACTGGGGGCCTGCCTCACCTCTGGGAGGAGAATATTCCACAGAGTGGGAGCAGGCTCTCTTCCTGGACCCCACCAGTAGGAGTTCTTTATCAGGGCCTGAAACACACCTTCCCTGAGTGACCAGGTCAGATGGGACAATGTGATGGGACAAAGATGGTTTGGTAGGTACCCTAAACCCATATATGAAAAAAAGAATGCATGGATCAAGAGGAAGGGGAATAAGACATAGTTTGTAATGGTATGCAGGAATGACTTAGGGAGACAAGAGGGAGAGCCATAGACAGGACAATCAATGTGTAAAAGAAGTTTCAGCCTACAAAAGGATAGAGGACATGTGATACATTTCAGAAGAGACCCTCCCTAGTTTTTCGGAGAACAAAAGGAAAGGAGGACAGAAATACTTTCAGATGTTCAAGATTCTGTAAACGTAACCATAGAATTAAGACAGAGCTAGTAATCCAGGTCGTGCTTCTTGTCTGGATTACCTTGCAGGATTAACATGGTTGGAAAAAGTTAATGAGATCCACCAAATGGGAGATATGATAAGCTTGAAGAAGAAAAGGCAGTGTAAGGCAGACCTGATAGAGGCAGGGATGCTTTGCAAAGAGAGAAAGATGTGAAGAGAGGCCTAGTGAACAGTATCAGTATAAACTAGAATCAGCTGTTTATATCCTTTTCTTTGGCTTACCTCATTTCTTAATGTCTTCATCTTACTATTTCATAGTTATTTTCTGTACTTTGTAGAACACAGTTTAACCCACCAGGGAATAGCTTGATGGGTAAATATGTATGTGGTCACTTTCCAGTCATCTATTTAATCATTTCCCACTTCTGCCACATTAAAAACTACAAGTTGCTAACAACTTTGGGGAGACTTGGGAGCTGCACCCTGATTTTTGGAAGACTTTCAGGGGTTGTCTGTTGCCCTGGAGCCACAGATTGTTTACTCTGCTTATGAGAACCAAGCCTCTTTCTTGAGAAAAACCTGGGAATTCGTTCCTAATTGCAGAAAATACGCTTTATTTAATTGCCTTGTATTCATTGTGAAAACTGCTCTTCAGGAACAATTCTGCCAGAATTCCTCCTGAGCATTGTCTGGTTAAGATAGTCTGCCAATACTACAATATTTAAGATAAATCATCTTATATTACTATTGTTTGTCCAACCACAACATAAAATTAATCATAGGGATTGTTTTTCTTAAAAAAAAAAATTTTTTTTTATTCATATGCTGCATTTCTGTTTGAAAAGAGCACTCCAGGTTTAAACCATACACAGAAAAAGTACAAGAAATAAAAACAAGCAAAGTAAACATGAATAAAATGATGGATGGCTACAATGCTGACAGGAGTGATATAAGTTTCCTACTGAACCAATGCATTCCCTGGCCTATGAATGATACTGGACAATTTCGGAAGAGACATACTTTTTTCATATTTAAAGTCCATGGGCATTGACTACTAGATTTCACGGTGGCTACAGAAGAAAAATCTCCAATATCTCGTTATGAGAAAGGCAGTTGGAAAAAATAATTAGGCAACACCTCAGAATGCTGCTGATTGGTCCATTCTTTAGTCACATGATTGAGGAGAAGCTCAAGGATTACTATTAAGAGGTTGAAAAGAATTCCAGAAGACAATCTGTGTACACCTTCCATATTCAGCCTGCCTTGTGTCTGCCAGAACAGATGTACAAAGCCACTCATTAAAGATCTGAATGAAAGGCAATGTCTCCAAAGTTATAAGTAACCAACAGCTCTAAAAGCTCTCTTAGGTTTTTCACTTCAGCTGGCAGAATTTTGACTTGAGGAAAGGTTTATTTTATTTATTTATTTAATTAATTTATTTATATGCCGCCCAATCCCAAAGGACTCAGGGCGGCGTACAAAATTAAAACAATCATCGAGAATAAGACAATAAAATAATTCAATCATACCGCAAGTCCGATCATGTCCCGCCCCCCCCCCCCCAGGGACATCAGCCCCAGGCCTGCCGGAACAGGAGAGTTTTAACGGCTTTCTTAAAGGCCGGCAGGGTGGGAGTTGTTTGAACCTCAGGGGGAAGTTGATTCCACCAGGTCGGAGCCACCACAGAAAAGGCCCTTCCCCAAGGGCCCGCCAGCCAACATTGTCTGGCCGACGGGACCTGAAGGAGGCCCAATCTATGGGCTGATTTGCTGCTATTTATGAAATGGAAGCTTGCTGTATTTGTCAGCGCACTTCAAGCACTGTGCCAGGGCTGAATTTGTCACTGTTGAAAGAGTCTCTCCAGTCGAAATTCATTACAAAATGTAGGCTGTTTACCATGCACTGTGCATTTCCAGGCCAAAAAATGTAAAGATGGTTAAGTGGGAAGAGCTGATTTATCTGATCAAGAGCAAAGTGACAGCAACCAATGAGTTTCACTTGAGAAAGGTTGAGGTACTGATCAAGGACAACTGCTCAAAGAGAAATTGCTTCCACGTTTGGCATTTCACAGCCATACATGTGTCATGTTGTTGATGTTCTCCAATACTATTCTGGAAGGTTTATGCAAAATGGGTTCCTCACATGCTGATGGCAGAGATGAAAACTTCAAGAGTTGAAATTCATCAGCAATTGTCATACTCTGAGAATGAAGGCAAGGAATTTCTCTACAGCATTGTGAGTGATGACAAAATATGGGCTCATTCTTATGACCCATAAAAAATGAAACTTAGAACTTGTCTATAGCTTTATATATGCAGATAGTGTGCTATTCACATGGATTTTCTTAAATCTTGTGACACTATCAACTCAAAATGCTACATTCCAGTCAAACTGTGGAGTTAGTTGGTGATGGTTTAAAAAGCTTTTCCATTATTGGCAAAAATGTATAATAAATGGTGATTATTATTGTATGTGGAAAAAGTGAATTCAGATAACCAAAGACCTCATTTCAAAAAAAAATTCCTATTTCATTTACTAAAATAGCTCTGCAATAGTGGTGAATATTACAAAATAACTGAATTTAAACTAAAGTTGTAAAGGTAGAGGCACCACTTTTCATTCAATCCATACATACATACACACACACACACACACATATTATTGTACTTTGGTTTTTTCTTATTATTTTTGTTGTGGTTCTGTTATATTAAAGCTTTTAAAAACCCTATGTAGAAATGCATAATCTATCACCAACAACCTAGAGCTGTTGCAGATACATTCTAGTAAATTCTCCCATCCAATGTATCCATTATCATGTTCTGTGGCTTTGCTCAGTCTTGCCAAGCACAATATTTTCGCATCAAATGCCCAAAGTATGTGAGCTTTTGCTTGCTAATCATCACCTCAAGGGAGCAGTCAATCTTTATTTACCCCGGGATTGATTGGTTTTTACTTGATTTAGGTAGAGTTCAAAATGAATAGAACGCTCCTTTTGGCAAAGGCTTAGTAC
The DNA here is from genome assembly GCF_016545835.1 of Crotalus tigris. Classification (NCBI taxonomy): domain Eukaryota; kingdom Metazoa; phylum Chordata; class Lepidosauria; order Squamata; family Viperidae; genus Crotalus; species Crotalus tigris. The sequence goes on along the minus strand of NW_024097531.1, from coordinate 664,300 downwards.
TGCAAAGCTGCATATGCTTCTGATATTTTCAATAGAGAGTTGTAGAGGTTCAGCTCAGCCTGTGATGGAACCTGAGCCCAGAAGTGATCCATCAGTAGTCTCACGAGTAGTCTATCTTGTATATAAAATCATATTAATATACATATACTTACAAAATATACAAAATTAAATACAAATTAAATATAATTAAAATATATATTATAATAGTCTCAACCATAACAAAGAGACTTCATGTTAAGTAGAGAGACCATATATATATACATATTCATAGGATTGATCTAGTAGTTAATGCACCTGGCTAGAAGCCAGGAGACAGAAAGTTCTAGTCCCACTTTAGTCATGAAAGCTAGCTTTGTGACTTTGCACCAGTCACCTGGAGACAGTGTGTTCTAGTCCTCCATTTAGATAGCCACTTGAGTTTGATCCTAGAACAGGATATTGGCTACTTGATCAGTATCCCGTGGAATTCCTAGGAGTTTAGTAGCCATCATTCTGATTCCTGAATTGTGTGCAATGGGGTTTCCTCTTGTACCAGTGCCAATTCAGAAACAGCATTCAAGATGTTGCACTCCCTGGCTAGACCTTAGCACAAATTGCCAGACACCCAACTTGGCCTGGCATAACTAGACACTAGATGTAAACTTGACTTAAGTGTTGTGTCCTGAGCCTACAGGAGCAGCCTCGGGATGTTGCAAGGGTCCCGGGCAATTGCAGAAGTTGCCCGGGACCAGACTGAGTGGCGCCAGCTCTGCGCGCATGCGCAGGGCACGAAAAGTGCTCAGAAAAAGTATCTCTTCTGTCCATGTCTCTGGATTGTTAAGAGAGCCTGCGTGCCTTGTAGAGTGCCAGATTGGAAAGCTGTTACCAATAAAAATACTGTTGCTTTTAAGATGAGCCTTTGGACCTCTTTATTGCTCTCAGGACTTAACATTAAGTATCTTAGATAAGATTCTTTATACTAAAAGGTCTCCATTAAAAAAAAAATGAGTGACCTTTTTCTACTAACTGGAAAAGCTAGAATACTGTTTCCCAAACTGGACCCTCAGAATGTGTTCTAATTACAGATCCTTTGGCCATATTGAAAAGCCACCTCTGAAGAGCACCTGAGTGAGAAAGCTAAACAAGCCCCTTAGAAGGACTATGTTCTTCCATATGTTCTCCTGGTTTCATTAGTAACCTTCTCAGTTTAAAGAAGGCTCTAGGACAGTGTTTCCCAAACTTGACAATTTTAAGGCATGAGGACTTCAACTCCCAGAATTCCACAGCCAGCAACGCTGGCTATGGAATTCTGGGAGTTTAAGTCCACATGCCTTAAAATTGTCAAGTTTGGGAAACACTGCTCTAGGATATGTTCCTTGTGCTTGCATCTGAAAAATACCACAGGAAAAAATGTTCTTTCCTTTTCTGCTTCTGGCTTTGCATCTTATGGTCTTGGGAATCTTATTAGCTTCCAAATTCTAGCATGTTTGAACCAGATTAACAAACCAAGAAGACGTCATGGACATCTTAAAAAAAAAAAAAAGAAACAGAATGCACGTAAGTCTCAGGCCTGAATCCATTCCTTCATCTGTACAATATATCAAGTGAATCCACACCTTAAATTTGAAGGCTGGAGGATAAGGGTGGTTTGTTTTAGGTGTAAATATAATTTGAGAGTGGAAATCTACCTGCTCTCAGACAGAGTTGAGCCACAGAAAATGTTGGCCAAAGCATGGATTTGGCCATAGTAGTACCTTAACTACCTACATAAAATAACACCCTGTGGAATAGAAATGCTACTATGCAAGTCATAACAACTGTATCTTGGAACTGTAAAGGTAAAACAAAGTGTGTAGTCATTGCCTACAGCACAAAGGCATGCTTAGCTGCCTTAATTTGCTTAAGAGTGGATAGCCCAAATATGAGAAAATAAAGAACTACTCAGGTAATTGAAACCAATGGAAAAGCTTCTATTATTGCACTTTTGATTGCCAGAGAAGGATAGAGGGACAAGTCATTCTCTCGCTACCTGATTAATACATAATTACTTGGAAACACTAACTTATTTTGAATGTTTTTAAACACTTGCTGAGACTCAAGAACCCTTGGATTTAATGAAATCCTAGAGGATCTTTTTATCTTTTGTAATTGGAAAAAAAAATCTACTTCATCTCTTGCTTGAGAACATCAGATACCATTTATAACGTAGAGACCTATGGCTCTGATTTAATGGTAATCATGTAACATCTGTTTAATTTTAAAATTTATATGGAGGCTTTTGGGGAAATCTCTTGGAGTTTTTCCACTTTCTCTTTGCTCAGGGTACACTGAGGATGTAGAAAATTAATTTCCTGTGCAAAAATACAAAATGACAGCAGGCTCAAGGTTGAATCTATTTACAAAGAAAATCACTGCCAATGTTTATAATATAATGTGCAGATTTGAAATATTTAAGGTGTTATTTGGCAACCAGTGTCCTCATGGTATTTTAATGTATTACAAATCTTTTTTTTTTTTTTAAAGTTCTCCTTTGTATTGATTTTCCCTACTGAATTGTGAAACTGTATTTTCATAGGCCTGTTTAAAATAAATAAAGAAGAACTTTTTAAGGTGGCTCATTTTCTCACCTTCAGGTCTTTGCTTAAAAGGGCCTAGCACACACCCAAATCTCTGTACTATAAGCATAAAGAAAACACTACTGAAATATAATATTTGGTTGAAAAATTCTATAGTTTGGGTGAAGTGGAAAGAGAATACAATGAACATAAGGAAAGTCCAAAAATAAAGGCTGCCAATTTACTCAGATTTTTGAGGATGGTAAGAGGTAGCTTAATAAGTAAAAGATGACCATCAAATCTATGTTATGGAATCGTGTCGTCACTTTTCATTATTCTGGTTTGGTATAGATCACTATGTGAGCCAGTTTGGTCTAGGAGATAAGGCATCGGGCTAGAAATCAGAAGACCATGAGTTCTAGTTGTACATTAGGCCTGAAGCCATCTGGGTACGCTAGGGCCAGTCACTATTTCTCAGCCCTAAGAAGAAGGCAATGGCAAACCACTTTTGAAATCCTTACCAAGAAAACAGTAGGGGTTTGTTCAGGCAGTCACCAGGAGTCAACATTGACTTGAAAACACACACACACACACGCACACACACACACATACACAGAGAGAGAGAACTTCACTATTAAAAAAGAATCCAAAGTGAACTAAGAAATTGCACTGTTCAGTGGCATCCAGTGTACAAACCATCGCCCTTACCATAAAAAGGACTGTGTTTCTCCAGCTAAGAGGTTTCCATGAATACCATCTTTGAAATTGCTTCTTTTGAGTCTGTTTGTTGCAACAGCTACTGCCAACTGCTTTAGAAATTTTAGCACAATTTCCGGGGATTTTAACACTGAATTTATTCAATCTGAGTAAAAGTTACTTGATATCACAGGACAACATGACTACAGAATTCCAAAACAGCAGAAAGTCAACCTAGCAGATTATGAGTGTATCTGCACTGCCAAGATGCCCTGGTTGTGAGTGTACATGAACATCATCTTCTGACTTCCAGTCAGCCCTGGATTTACTACTAAACAAAATAAGCTGAGGGCACCATGGGAAGAGAGGTACCATAAAGATCTTTCCCTTAGCTATCACGCCCTTAATTCGCTGCACTGCCACACTCAACTTGGGAATGAATTTTTTGTGATTATCCTTATCCGCCATACTTGACTTTCATCTGCCTAGTTAAAAATATTTTATTTGGCATGTGAAAAGTTTAACTTTAAAAGTTTGTTTTGAAAGTGTCCTAAGGTAGACCTTTTGAATTCATCTCACACCGCTGTTTGGCTATGCTTAGAGCACCAGTTGGCCTTAATCCTGCCCTTGTGACTGTCACCTCCACCCATCTTTTCCTGCTCTGGGCTGAAAGTCTGGTTTTCCTGTTTCTGCCTCTGAAGCCCTGCTGTCCAGCTTGTCTCCTATACTTCATTTTGTTGTAAGCAACCTCCCACCATTTTAGAAGCTGTGAACCCCTCACTGCATTTTCTCAGCTTTTTCTCAAAAAGCTCAATGGCTGCTTTTTCACAGAGATCTTTCTCAGTGGCTCTAGAGTGCCTCTAATGTTTGTGTCATGTTTCCGACAGATGAGACCAATTAAAAGAACTTCAAGGCAAGGAATTCTTCCACAAAGAACATTTTTATTTGGCTACAAAATAACGGCACGTACAAAACTGAACCCAAGACTAAATTCCATTCCCCCTGGTTACAAAGTTGCAAGTTGCAATTTCCCACCCCAATTAGATGTCATAAACCATATTCATCAATTGTTACTAAACGCGGGCACTCTTCCCAGATCTCCAGCCCGCCAAAATGTTATCAGTAATGACCTTGGTTCCCATACTTGAAAATTGTTATGGCTAACTTAAAACCACACTTCCCCCACTCCTTCTATTCTAAATATGTGGCAACCGAAAACAAAGTGAAAATGGCTTCAGTTCAATTCATTGCAGAGTTGACAGCTTGCTTGATATGTAGAACACCTGGATTTCAAACTCAGTAGAATTTTAGAAATTATTATTTCCTTCCCTCAACTGTGTACTTTTCTGGGGGATTTTTAAAAAACATTAAAAAGTCCACGAGGGAACCATTTCATATTTCTTCCATCACTTGAGGTGTAAGAGTTACAGCTCTAGCTCCTGTCCGCAGGACACCAACAGAAGGTAGCTCAAGGAAGGACAAAAATGTATGCTTGTTTTTTTTTTAATGTTTCTGCCAGGTTTCAAACTCAAAGGTTCTGCTTCGTAAGCCAGGATTGCAAGTAAGCCATTGAAAAAGATCTATCGCAGAAGAAGCAAACATGCTTGAATAAAAGCTAAGAGAACTCAAGAAAAGTTTAAAGATGATCTGTATGTATGTTCTGATAAATGAAATTTCTCTGTATAAAATTAATGTAGTATTGTATACCCAGGTATTCCTTGACTTATGACCAGTCACTTAGCAACCATTCAAAGTTACAACAGAAATTAATGCAGCGCACAGTATAATAAATTGTATGTGATTCACACAGCTCAGGAAACTTCCTTGATGCAAAATACGGTCTTGGTGACTGACCCAAATTAGAGCCTGCAACATTATCCTGGGACACGTATATCTGCCTTCATTTGCAAAATAATTTTGCATCCTGAGAATCTTGTTTCACTATTTTTAAGACAGGGAAAATTTATAGAGTATGAATTTGCACTTTAAATGTTGGAATCGGATATGTAGCTTATTGAGTCATTGTTATGGGTAATTGATGGATGGATTGATTGATTGAGCATGCCTTTGGTCATAAATAGTTATTGGATTAAGTTTGCCTGCTTATGTATGTTGTAATTCTTGCAGACTCACTGCTGCAAGATTGATCTTCAAGAGGTTTCAATAAAGCAAACAACAGAAAAACACACTCATGACTGTAATATCATTCTCTGATCACTAGAAAAGACACAACAAAATACCCTGGGCAGATTTCTTAGTCACATCACAGGGTTGCCCATGAAATAGGGATGGCTTAGACAAGCCAACTGCAAGATTTGTATTCACTGAGTTACAGATAGCCAGTATGTGAGAATATAGGCATATAAATTATAACAGTACACATTGGTATATTAATTGGTATTTGCAATACTTCTTACACAGACAAATATCTTCAGATTACATACCACTTTTGCTTCAAAGTATGTTCCCTTGAAAAATATCAGAGAGAAGTTGTAATGAACACCTAACAAGAAAATCATGTTGCAAGTTATATCAACTAACACTACAGTGGTGCTTGCGGGCAATCAATAAACAGTTTATTGATAGATTCATGGAATCCATCTGCTTCCCTGTATTATGTGGAATTGCATCTCCATATCAGATTAAAAGTTCTAAATGATTGCTTCTGAAGTGCTGCTTACTGGTGCAACAGGTTAACTGGTTCTTGAAAGATCCTGCTCCCTGTGCAAAAAATTAGGTATATAATTTGTGGATGCTCCTGGAATCAACTTTGATTTTGTGATGTCAAAGTAGTAAGGATGGCTTTTCCTCTAGCAAATGCTGGTGCTGGTGGAAGAATCCTGGTGCTGTGGGAATCCTCTCATTCCCCAGTCATTCATCCTGTGCTGGAAATCTATGAATACTGATGACAAATGAAGTCAGTCAGATTGTTATGTTCCACTTTACAATCAACAGAGAGAGGTTGGTTCCTATAAACCAGTCTAGCTTTGGTGGCAGCTTCCCTAGGTCAAATGGTAGACTAGTAGAGATGTATCAGAAGAAAGAATAACACACGTCTCCATATTGCCAATTTGGATGGCACCAAAGCATTGGTTTCTTGACTGTCATTGATTAGATTTACACCTCACAACTTTCCTCCAAGAACTCAAGATATTGTTGATAACACTTCCCCCTCCATTTTTTCCCACAATAGCAACCCTTGTAGATAAGCCAGAGTAAAAGAAAGCAGTTGACCTAAAGTCACACAGTAGCTGAGAGCAGACTTGAACTTGGTCTTTTCTGGTGCTGGATTAATGTGTTCATTGCACACTCTAGGTAGTAATCCTACCTTCCTTCTCTTTCATGTCCAAATACATCTCCACATTACTTTATAAAGGGAACTCCCTCCCGGCCTCTCACAGTCAAAAAGAAAACAAATTCCACTCAGCTAAAAATGTACAGTAATGAGGAATGAATGTTCAAGATTAGCTCATGCATTTGCACACCACCAAGGGCAAGAGAGCACAATTAAACACACACAGAGGGAGACAAAGCAAGCAAAGGACTTCTCAAAAGTAGCACCTGCTTAAGAACCCAGTTGAGTAACATAAGGAAATTTGAGACTCTTAAGATTGCTTCATACAATAACTCAAAGTTATGGGAGATGAAGAAAATATTTGCTTTCAGCTCTGTTTTCTTGCTCATTCCATTAGCACCCTGTTATCAGGGCAGAGAATCTGATTATCTGTCTTGAAATTGCTTACTGGTGCAGTAACTAATCTGACTGAAAAAATAGATGAAGAACTATTTAGCACACCGACAGAGAGAGCTCCTAATACATGAAGGATGATTAATCATTTGGTTTAACCTCTTTTTGTACACCGGTCTAAAAATTCATAAGATCTGTCAGCAAAAGAAAGAGAACGAGAAGCAGATTTCCAAGAATGATATAGCGAAACACAAACACTCACTTTGTGCCCTTTCACACCTGGGGCATTTCCAGTTGATATTTTTCCTTATGCAAGTGTATAATAAACATACCCAGAACATACAGTTAGTCCTCAACTTACAACCACAATTGAGCCCAAAATTTCCATTGCTAAGCGAAGCAGGGTTTAACCAAGTTTTGTCCCATTTTACGACCTTTCTTGCTAATTGTTGTTAAGTGAATCACCGCAATTCTTAAGGGAATCTGGCTTCCCCATTGACTTTGCTTGTCAGATAGTAGTAATTTCATTACTACACCTTGTAGTTCATTTGTATTTTCAGCCATCAGAATAGTCTTGTTAGCATAATACTGGTTATTGATATTTCCTCCTTCAACTTTAGAACCTTGCTCATTTTAATAGCTTCTGATGTCCTACAGCTTTTTACTTTTATTTTATTTTATTTTATTGCCCCTTGAAATGGTGAATTGGCAATTTTCAAGTGTCATTGAGGGTGGAAAATTTCATCCTGATAATGATGCTTTTTAAGCTAAGGCTAAAAATAGTTTTAAATGGATTTGTTTGTTCTGCAGTAATTATTTTAGCAACCTTTGAATCTAAAATTGCATATTCTTTTCTAAGTATAGAGTAGACTCTAATCAGTACAAATCCCTTATGTGTCCCCCATAATTACATTATAGCTAGTCCTTAGGTTACAACTATACATTTAGCGATCATTCAAAATTCTGATGGTGTTGAACAAGAGACTTATTAAGTCCTCAAGGTTATGGCCTGATCATAGCATCCCTGTGGTCATGTGATCATGATTCAGAAGCTTGCAGTGATGGTGACTGCAGTGTCCCATGGTCACATGATCACCATTTGTGACTTTCTCTGCTGACTTCTCCCAAGCAAAGTCAATAGGGAAGCCAACTGGACATTGCAAGTTGCTCCCACAAGTCTCTCTCATTTCTGCGACATTTTAACCCGAGGAGCCCCTTTGTCGGATGGGGCTCTCATACACCATAGTCCACTTACCCACCTGTACTCCATAGTGATCATCTGCAGTACCCACTGGTCGGCCTTTTTGCCTGGGACACTGTTTCAGCGCCTCTTCCCACAGCACAATCATCTGAGGTTCTCACCTAACGATCACACAATCCTTGCCTAACAACTGCAACTGGGGCTGCTGGAACAGCCATCTCTAAGCAGCACAATCATGTGTTTCTTTAACAACTGTTTCTCTTAGCAATGGACCCTCCAATTGCCATTGTAACCCAAGGACTACTTATACAATATATATAATTTGGAAGCCTGTTTATATATTCTAGTCTAATTTTTTAAGGAGATGATTATCTGCTTCTCCTACTTTCCCTGACCTTCTTTTCCCATTCTCCTATTATCTTTTTGTTAATCATAGAGGAAATAGAAAGTTGCTTTTATATTTTTACACTGTTCAATCACTTCATAATCTTCAAAATACTCTGGGTAAGAGTATGGACTGACTTACATAAAGCCATAAACACCATTCCATGCCATAAAATTTGCAGGCAGTTACATTTTTTTGTGTTTTGGAATAGCTGCTTAATTCCTTTCTGCTGAAAAGGATCAGAAGAGAGGAATTGGACAGAAAGGAAGGAAGGCTAACCAAAACTGAGAGCAAAGGAAAGAGAAAAGGTTCCAGGTTCGTTTTAGAACTGTGTACTACTTTTGTCCTATTGGTTTAATCTTCATTAAGAAAATTATTTTAAATCAACACTACTGTCAATGAATAACCAACCTCCATGAAAACAGGAATTCTCTGAAGAGTGGGAACATCAAAGGTTAGCACCTGGTGGATTTCATATGCCTTACCTTAATAAGAGCATTACATAAAACCCAAACAACATTATTCATAACCGCACACAAAATACAGTAGAAAAATTACTGTCAGTTCAGTAGTAGATATTTAATACCTATCAGTCAAGGTCTCTTTTGTATTAGAAGATTGTTGACACAAAGCAATGAATAAAATTACTGCTTTTAAAATGCGTTCTCCCATCCCACTCCACCCAATTCACAACTTACATTTCAATTTTTTTGGTCCTGGCTTCTGTACATCTGCAAGAAACCCAACGGAAATACCAGAATCTTGCATGCTTCTTTGATTGTTACATTTAAGATATCATGTGTGCTACCAACTCAGCTGCTGCAAGGCATTAAAGTCAGTTACTCCAGTCTTGTAAAGTACTTTGGAAATACTGTAGACAAGGTTTAGGGAAGATGAGTATTCCACATGTTTTCAGGACAGATGATTAAAGCAGAATTTATACCGACACAGTTAAAGTGATGTATTGACTGCATGTAGCTTAGGATCCCTCGTGATTATTTCTTTTTAAGAGTTCTTGAAATGATGCATGTTTATTTCAAGCCATTAACATATCTAACAAGAGCAAAAGGAACATTTTCGCTGAGGAATATTTATGAGGATTGGGAGAAAGAACATACTATAAGCCCTCCTTTTTGTTGGAGATTGCATATGTCTCTTAGATGTTCAGTTAAACGATTATCTACATCGGTAGATAGTACATGACAATTAAGTCATAATTTTCTGAATAATAAGACCCAGATTCTACCATGCCCTGAGCAATTAGCTAAACAGTCATTTCACACACTCTGTGGAGACACAAAAGAAGTTCTCCCAGCAAGTATACATTCAACAGGTAAACCCAATCTACACATTTAGTTCACATAGTCAAAGTATATAGTTATGAGGAAAGTAACAAAGTTCATCTCTTCCTTGTATAGTATTCATTTATGGAACCTTAGAAATACAATGATTCTAAATCAGTGGTGGTGAACCTGTGGCATGCGTGCCAGAGGTGGCACTCAGAGCCCTCTCTGTGGGCACGCACACCCTCACTCTAGCCCTGCCTCCCCCCATGGCCCCCTCATCAGCAGCCCCCCCCAGAGGAGAGTCGCCCCCAGGCACAGCCCGTGCAGAACAGACCAGCCAAAGACATGGCAGCCAGGCAGCAGGGACAAGACTCCACCCTCGCGCCCCATCACGCGCAGATGATGCTATGGGGTGTGAGTGGAGGGCGTGGCCACCATGGCACTGCAGGGCCACCTGGGTGATCTGCTACAGAGGGCTGTGGAGGCAGTAGGTGGCCTGTGGGTGGGCAGGGGCAGGTGGTGGGTCAGTTTTGGGGCACTCGGTCTCTAACAGGTTCGCCATCACTGCTCTAAGTGGTTCCCTTTTGATCAATCCCGTAGAATCAGCTTGCCATAATTCAGCTATGAACACGCTGGTTCCATTCAAGTATTCAGAAATTTGTATTCTTAGATATACACTTCAAATCATAATGTACCCTTCAACCCATCTTCAGTATTTCTCTTCTACATAGGTAGTCCTCGACTTACGACTGTAATCAAGCCCAGAATTTCCCTTGCTAAGCGAGACAGTTGTTAAGTGAGTTTTGCCCCATTTTTACCATCTTTCTTGCTACTGTTGTTAAGTGAATCACTGCAGTGCTTTAGTTAGTAACAAGGTAGTTGAGTAAAACTGGCTTTCCCATTTGCTTCTCAGATAGTCACAAAAGGTGAACACAGGACCCTGGGACACTGCAACCATCATTAATACGTGGCAGTTGCCCAGTGTCTGAATCTTTATCACATGACCATGGGGAATACTGCAATGATTGAAAGTGTGAAAAATGGTCATAAGTCATTTTTTTCCATGTCACTGTAATTTCAAATGGTCACTAAGCAAATGGTTATGAGTCGATTACTACCTGTAATGTAAAAAAGCAAAAGGAATGGATAAGAAAGGGAGTTATACTTGAATACTGTTGCTGGGAATAACGTGGAATTATGGCATTTGTTAAATAGCTCAGGGGTGTGCAACCTTGACAACTTTAAGACTAGTGGACTTCAGCTCCCAGAATTCCTCAGCCAGCATAGCTGGTTGAGGAATTCTGGGAGCTGAAATCCATAAGTCTTAAAGTTCTCAAGTTTGCAGACCCCTGAAATAGCTAATGTTAGTGTAGTGTGTACTCTTTCTGTATTTTTTTGTTATCATTGTTTTTAAATTTAATTTAAAGCCAGCTGAGTGACATATGGCCAGTCACTCTCTCTCAGCCCAAATCATTTCACGGGGGATTGTTGTTGTAGGGAAAACAGGGAGAGGAAGAAATGCTGGATAGGTTCACCACCTGGAATTATCTGCATAAAAATAATAAAGGTGGGGATACTAATAAATAAAGAATAGACTTTAATGGTCGAATTATGTGGAATGTTAGCACTTTGTGTGACTTGTGGGGGTGGGGTGAGGGTTGGGCTGTTCATCCAGAAGCCTAGGGTGTTCATCAAGTAGACTAAAGGAAATTATGGCATTAAAAATAAGATAGATTCTAGTGGTGTTTTAAAAATCAGCTTAAGGTAGGAAGCTTGGAAAAGGTGCTCCACCTGCTACCCTTGATCTCTTTATGTTGACAGGAAAAATCTGCAGAAAAATAGTAACCACATTTGAATGAGTGTGGCTAAAGTGCTTTGTCAAGGGCACTGAGGGTGCAGGATATCCGGTCTTGTGAAGTCCTGTAACTATGTTCAGCTGCACCTTTTCCCTACATACTTTGCCCATCAACACAGGGAGACTGGGACTGGAAAAAAACTTCTCTCTTCCATGATTTGACATGAGGACTATTTATTTTGTTTATAATGAAACTTCATTTTATGACACAGTGCAACATTCTGCTGGATCACAAGGCTTCTACCCTTCCATGATTTTTTTGGGGGGGAAAGAAAATTCTTTTCTTCTTTTCCTCTCTTTTAAAATATTGTGTTTGTGTAAGCGGCAACTTGGGAGATCTGGTCCTTTTTGTATAAAGCAGTTTATGTGCCATCTTTAATTTTTATAGATCTTTATCTAAAATTTATGGGTTGCCTGACTCATTAAGTATGTCTTTTTAGTTAATTTAACCGGATATTCCAACCCATCATCTATACATCATACCCTATTATTCTGCAAACCGTAGAAAGTCAGTTCAACAGCCATGGGGAATCAGCAATTTGTAAACATCATGGCATCTCCACTACTTTTATCTAATTGGAGAGAGCGATATGATAGTAAAACTTGCATAATATTCAAGTCCTAGTAAACAAAACATTTTGTCCTGCAGATGTCACTGAGTGCAAAGCTCCAAAGTGAATGGAATTATTCTCACTCACATATTTTTCAAGTACTTGGCAAAAACTCTTTCAGAGTGATGAGCTTTTTAACGCTGCTAAAAAAAAATGCCCCCCAAAAGTGAGCATTTTCACTTTTGATCAAAACGGTTTGCTATTAGTTTTAGCTGAACTGTGCCACAATCTGAAAATGTCAAAATAATGCAATTGTTCTTTCCGTATTATTAGGTTTTCTGTGAATAATAAGATCTCCACAGCATTCAGCTGCAAACTGAGTTGCACATTTATAATGCAAGACTACATTGTTTGGGTCTTTCTGTTTTGCCACAAAATTGTTTATGCAAGGAAAGGATTTTATTATAGGGCAAAGTGAAGTTTGAAATTTGATTTCCAATTTTCCTATTCCACAACATCCTCAAACTTTTCACTTTAAAGCAATGTTTCTCAACCTTGACAATTTTAAGCTATGTGGACTTCACCCTAGCCAGCGACGTCCCAAATCTATACAGCTTAAACTTGCAAAAGTTGAGAAACCTTTAAAGCATTGTCTGCTTAGTACTTAGTGCTCCTTGTAGAAGATGGCATATCACTGCAATGACAAGACAACAACTTGGACATGACATTGGAATTTACCTTGTGAACAGTCCAAGTATATGAGACCCAACCATCATAAAATACTTAGTGAAGATGGAGATAAACACCTTTGTGTGAGTTTATTGTAGGAAATTGCTTAAACATTAAGCAATGAAAACTGTCCCAGTGTTTAAGTTATATGGCATAAATGAAAGTGTCTTTAAGTAAAAACAGCATTACTCAAGAGAAGATATACCACACCCAAGTTTAGATCCAACCATCCGAAACAAAAAGCCGGTCCCTTTTAGCAGAAAAGGCAGAGAATTAATTCTTTGTTCATTCCTCTTTTTTTATCCAGGTGTCAGAATCCTCAAGCTCTCCCTTATTTCTAAAGCAGTGGTTCTCAACCTTTTTAATGCCGCAACCCCCAACCGGTCGTAAGTCGAGGACTACTCAACTGGTCGTAAGTCGAGGACTATTCAACTGATGCAGCACTGTTTGCAGAATGGGACTTTTGGCGGGCTCAGCAGGGCAGAGACAACCTGAACAATTCCTATTAGCTTTTGAAAGCCAATAGAATTAGACTCTATTCAAGAGAGTCTATTCTTTTGGCTTTCAAAAGCCAATAGAATAAAAGGGAGTAGCACAGTTAAGGAAAAGGGGGAAAAAATGGCGGACTGCGTTGTTTGGCGACCCCCGTGAAATGGTTGTTCGACCCCAAATGGGGTCCCGACCCACAGGTTGAGAACCACTGTTCTAAAATATTCTGAAGTAACTGTGAGAGTGCTCTATAGGGGTCCTAGTAGACAATCACTGAAATATGACCCATCAGTATCCTAAGAAACTGAAGAAGCTTCTTGGATGAGAAGTGAAACATCTTCAAAGAAAAACAAGAAAGTCCAGTTGCCTCTTGAAAAAGCACCTTTGGGACAACCATGACCTCGATGACTGAGAATCTCCATAGACTTGAGCCAGCAGTGTGCTGCAGCTGCCAAAAAAGCCAACGCAGTCTTAGGTTGCATCAACAAAGGAATAATATTAACATTAAGTGAAGTGTTAATATTGCTTTATATTGTATTAGTAAGACCACACTTGGAATACTGTGTCCAGTTCTGATCACTACAATACAAAAAAGATGTTGAGACACTAGAAAGAGTGCAGAATAGGGCAACAAAGATGATTGGGGTCTGGAGGGTAAAGCATACAATGAACAATTGTGGGAACTGGGAATGCCTAATCTAATAAAGAGAAGGAGTAGGAATGACATGATATCCGTCTTCCAGAAAAGAGGGAATCAACCTATTATTCAAAGCACCAGGAGGCAGGACAAGAAGTAACAGATGGAAATTAATCAAGGACAAATCTAACCTAGAACTAAGGAGAAATTTCCTGACCATAAGAACAATTAATCAGTGGAATGACTTGCCTCCAGAAGTTGTGGGTGCTCCAACACTGAAGGTTTTAAGGAGAGATTGGACTATTTGTCTGGAATGGTGTAGGATTGTCTGCTTCAACAATAATTGTATGCAGGTGGTATTTGGGGCCTTATTGGTGATGATAAAAATTTTCTATCAAATATCATATGGTGATCATATGATATTGTAAATGTGGTAAATTTTATGATGGTTATACAACAATAGTGTAACCATCATAAAAGTACATTTTCTGGATGTAGAATAAATGACAACAAACCTAACATATTGACAATTGATAATTAAGTATTTATGGGAATCTGTAAAAGTTCTTCAGATTCTCTTAAATATTTGGAGAACACTATTCCCAGAAAATATTTCTGTTAGAATATTTATATTGTATAATGCTGGTTGATAAACATATTGATAGATGACTGAAAGTCTTCAAGACTTTATAGGAAAATAAATATATAAATAAATACATCATCACGACTGCATATACAGGATTTGAAGGGGGAAGTTTATGTTAATTTCACTGAAAAAGTAGACAAATTGAATAGTGATGGATTTTTTTATGAAGCAGTCAGATTCCAAGTTTTTTCTCTCTAATTTACAACTTGTCAAGGCAGCTGATTATGATGAGTGGAAACAGGGATACTGGAATCTTTCCTCATTAAGGAGTGTGGAATCCTAGAATAGAATGATTCTCTGTATTATCTGATATTTGAGTGCTGGCTATTCTGACCAGCCTTTTTCTTTTGTGTGTAGTACTCAAAACTGGATTTTTTTTAGTATATCTGAAGACTACTTAATGGAATTCTCTTGCAGGGGGGGAGAGAGGGTGTGGTGAAATAATTAATTGATAGGGGCCATTCTTTCATCCTTCTCTCACCTTTTCATCCCTAACCTTTTTTCTTCCTTCATTCAAGTAGCAAACCTGGTGAGGCATTGTGCAAAATTAGAAACAGATGGAGATGGGGATGTGTGTTTGAGGGGATGTGGCTTTATAACACTTCTTAAAACAGAAGCCCTGATGTAGTTCACAAGGCAGCCTAGAAAATTTGTTTCAGGCATACAAATCTCAACTCAGATTTCAGCACAAGGGAATGTCTGTGCCTTAGGCGGGATTTTCTCCCTAGGAATATTTGAACATTTATTTATTGGTGGCCAAGGGCTCTAGCAAATGGGGTGATTTCTAGTCATTTCATTTGGGAAAGAGTGAAGGTTTAACCTATGTACTACTTGTTTGGCATTTTTAAAAGGATTTGCTGAATTTGTATTTTGTTTATTTGTTTCTCCTTCTCACCAAAATAGGGAATAATCCCACCTGCTATTTTCAGCAGTGCAGTTTTGGGGAACCTGGAGACTGAATCCATAGATTATCAGTTGTCATCACTTCTGTTCCAGTGGAAGTTTCAGAGATATGAGGGATAAATCACTCAGAGTTTCTGTAAATACAGCAGCATATAGATTGATATGAACTAAGAAATAAACGTGGCTTTCTGGATCTAAATATAATGAAACATTCCTTTAATGGACTCATTGAGGGAACAGATGACTTTTATTCAGGAACATCAGTTGAATCAGAAACTGTAGCATTTACATCATTTGTATGATGACCGCATTGTGCAAATTAAATCATTTGCATCAATTTATGTCACTGCAGCAATTTGATCTGTTACATAGAGATTTCATTGCATCAGGAACCTCCAGGAGAAGCTTGGCAAACTGAAATGTCTCTGCAAAAAGTCTGCATTATTGAATTACAAAAGAAATTGGCTGAAGTTTTTTTAAAAGGGGGGGACTATAAATGACAAACCACAGAATGACCTGGAAAATGTTTTTTTATGGATCTACAAAATAGTCTTTTTAATCCTTTGAAGAAGTCTGTGCAATGGGATAAAGGAAAAGTGAAGAGAAATCAAATCCTATGACAATATTTGAATGAACTAAAGATTAAGACTGTTTGAAGTAAAAGGACGTAATATAAAGTTGGTTTATTTGATCAAGGTTAAAAAAAGACTTTTGTTTCAAATTTCTGACCAACCCTTTTCACTAGGATTGAAAAGTTAGTGTTTTGCAGATTTGCTTATACATAAGGGATGGAATATGGCAGTGATGGCGAAACTTTTAGAGACCGAGTGCCCAAAAATTGGCCCCGCCCCCACTCCACCCCCTGCCCCGCCCCCACCCTGCCTGCCCACAGGGCCATTCACCACCTCCAGGGCCTGTCGCAGATTGCCCAGGCAGCCCAGCAGTGCCATGGCGGCCATGCCCTCTGCCCACGCCCTACAAAATCAACTGTGCACAATGGGGCGTGAAGCCAGATTCTTGTCTACGCTGCCTGGCTGCCATGTTCTTGGCTGCGCTGCTCCGCATGGGCCACGCTCAGGGGTGACTCTCCTCCAGGGGAGCTGCTGGTGAGGAGGGAGTCATGGGGGCAGGCAAGGCTGGGGCAATGGCACATGTGCCCACAGAGAGGGCTCCGAGTGCCACCTCTGGCACGCGTGCCTTAGGTTCGCCACCACTGGAATATGAGATGAAGAGATATCTATTGGTAGCCTTTAGCAGAGAAAAGTTATTAGATTTGTCTATTCTTGCAATGAAGGTTAGAAGTAATTATTTTTATTTCTTTTTTTAATCATATTTTTCTTTTCCTTCTTGTTTTTTATTTTCCTTGCATTTTTTATTCTTTCTTTCTATTCTTTTAAGTTTAGCTTGCATTAATTTTTACTGTTACAATCAGAAAATTATGAGCAAAATGAAAATTTATTCCATCCAAATCTGGCTTCACTGTATTTTCTTTATCAATGAACTATAGTTGCTCTAACAGACCTTTCATGAGTGTTGATTCAAGTGAGGAACAGATGTATAGTTGATGCATGATTAAGACACCTTAGTAAAAACAAAGTATAAATGACTAGTTTCTTATTTTGCAAAGTCATAAACCAAATAAAATTTTATTATTTTGCAAAATGAAAAACTAAATAAAACAGATTGGATTAAGCCAGTTAAATCACAAAATAAATAATACTATTAATAATAATGAATGGGTAACATAGCATGTAGCTTAGAGGAGAGTAGTACTCACTGTGACAGAAAATAAATGTGGAAAAGAAGCATCAGAGCTTAAAGGAAAAAAACTGGCAGTTGTTGAGGTATTGGCCAACTATATCACTTCTCCAGCTTAATATTTTGAAAACTATTAGAGGACCAAAGCAATACACTGTGTGTGATGTTTCTGGAACACAAAAGTAGAAAAGGTAATTGACCCATGCTAACATATGTTTGACTTAAAGTTTAAAAAAGGCGAATTACATCCATTTTTATGAGGAATTAATTTGAAGAATATCATTAGTGCTTTCAAGCATACCTTTGTAAAGCAGTTAGACATTGTTATTCATTTATTTGGACATCCAGATGTGGAGAAACTTAAACTTTGTGGGTAACAGTATCAAATCTCCCAGCAAGATCAAAATATAATAGACAAAACATTGGTGCTGTTCGTGGCATTCCTCCTACAGTTCTTGCTTAGAGGAACACATTGAGAAGGAGAACCCATGAAGAGGAGTCAAATTCCTGGGAGATCTGTTTTATTTTAAAGTACAAGTTGTCAGCCTTAGTGCTGATACAGCTAAGTGAATGTGGTCACGGGAGCTGATGGCTGAGATTTCATTTAACTTTAGAATCCTTGAACTTTAAGTAAAAATAAACAGAAAATTACTTTTATTATGCCTACAATTCTTTTTTTCTTTATGTGAAAAAGGTCATGAATGGGAAATTGTTTCCAGCATTCCCTCTCTAAGGAAGCAAATCTAATGTTATGTAATAATAATATGTAATAACAGAGACAACTTAATCTAGCGTTAGGGGTTTAGACTAGAAGCCAAGAGACTGAGTTCAAGACCTGCCTTAGACATGACTCTCTCAGCCCAACCCATCTCTGAGGGTTGTTGTTCTGGGGCAAATAGGAGGAGGAAGTTGTGTTGGATATGTTTACCACTTTGAGTTATTTATAAAAATAATAAAGAATAATAAAAACAGGAAATAGATTAGATGATAGATAGATAGATAGATAGATAGATAGATAGATAGATAGATAGATAGATAGATAGATAGATAAACCTTTATTGTCAGAAGATAACAAGGAAAACAGGTCTGAAGAGGATGTGTAGTGTCCCAGATAATCTAACGGACCCTGCTCAAGCAACACTTCTGTGCTATGTCCTGGATGGGAGGGAGGGAACAGCCAATGATCTTTTCAGCCATTCTCACCACTCTATGCACAGATAGACAGACAGACAGACAGACAGACATGGATAGAGATAGATGTTAGAAAAATAGATGGATACATAGATAGATAGATAGATAGATAGATAGATAGATAGATAGATAGATAGATGAGAGAGAATGAGAGAGAGGAGTAAATTATCCCATTTTAGGTTGGCATACAGTTTCCCCAATATAATCTACAGCACAAATTTGTATATGTGTCTGCACCAAATATAGGCTGAGGAAGATTTATTTTCAAATGAATGGGAACAGGACTGTCACTTCAGCAGACGTCACCCTTCAACGGAAACCCACTGGTCTTCCATTCTTAACTGGATATGATAATGAAGACAAAGAGGACAAAGAGATTTCGGCTTACTGTTCTGAAATAAAATCCTCAAAACAAAAAAGCCACATTCTATTTCTATTGAAAGAAAAAAATAAAAACAGGAGTCCCAAGCTGGAATGAATTCTCTTTTAAGTTCTTTTGGGGTTTTCTTTTGCTTTTTTCCATTATCGTTTTTATTGCAGAGAATTCTGCAAGGGTTCCTCGTGACTTATTTTATGAGCTTGCTCCATGCCATCTGTCTTAAAAGAGTTTCCCATCACTGTAGACATTACGTATCTCTTTGTGGCAGCCTGGACAGAGGAGGGAAATTGCCAAGCCAGGTCACATGCCAGTCAGCCATCACTCATTCCCCCCCCCCCAAAGGCAGGCAAGATCTGGTTGCAATTAGATTCAGTCCCTGATTCTGGATCACATGTCTCTGTGGCTACAGATTCTTTACCGCCAACTCCCCACTGAGCTCAGGGGGGAAACATAGGATAGGATGTACCTGGCCACAGGAAAATGGGGATCTAGGCCTGGCCTTAATTGTCTTCCTTTTTCTATGGATCAGCTTGCCTTTTATGCTGACAACCAACACTGCACTGAGAAAGAGAGGTGGGAGAGAGTAATACCGGGGCCTTGTAACTAGAAGGGACATTTGCTTTACCAGCATAGCTGACCCCGTGCTTGTTACTTCGATCCACAGTCACCCCTCATCTGAATACTTTGTCTGCTTCAGAGCATTCTCTTTCGAAACTGACTGCACAGATTGTGTCTTGCTGACAAGGATCCAGGAATGGGAATAGCTCCCTAAGTCCCATCTCTGATGTTAACTGCCTCTGCCGTGCTGGAGGATTCCCACAGCCCTCTCAGTTCTGGGTACTGCGTTCTTCCACATTCCGCTCCTGTTTTGTCAATTTAAATACAACAGAGAGGGAAAACAATTCCGTCCGTGAGGAAGTCATATTGTACTTCATTCCTTTCCTATTTGTGCTTAATATGTGTTGAGTGGCCCAGACTGACAATGTCCAAGCAGAAAATACAGCTCTCTCTCCTTTCACACTCTGATTTAGATTTTAGTTTTAGTTTTATACATGAAAATATCGCATATTCTCAGAAATCATGCAAACTGAGTGAAAGAACTAAAAATTGTGGTTCAGCTGTCTGTGACCTCTAACTATTGGTACAGGTAGTCCTCAACTTACAATAGTTCATTTAGTGACCGTTCAAAGTTACAACGGCACTGAAAAATGTGACTTATGACCATTTTTCACACTTACGATCTTAACAGTCTTGTTACTAACTTATCAGCTGCCGTGATTCATTTAACAACTATGGCAGAAAGGTCGTATAATGGGGCAAAACTCACTTAACAAATGTCCCACTTAACAGAAAGTCTGGGCTCAATTGTGGTCATAAGTCAAGGACTACCTGTATTTCATTATTACACAGTTGGTCCTTGATTTACAATCATTCATGTAGTGACCGCTCAAAGTTGTATCAGCACTGAAAAATGTGTCTCACAGCCAGTCCTTGCACCTACATCTGATGCGGCATCCCCACAGTCATGTGATCAAAATTTGGTTGCTTGGGATCATGGCATGGCAAGGCATTTATATGACCTTCCCAGCTGGCATCTGGCAAGCAAAGTCAATGGGGAAAGCCAGATTGACATAAGGATCGTATGATTCAGTTAACAAATGCAGTGATTTGCTTAACCACCATGGCAAAACATTTGCAAAATTGGGTGAGACTCACTTAACAACCACCTTGCTTAAGAACATGAGTTCTAGTCTCAGTTGTGGTCGTAAACCGAGGACTACCTGTAGAGGAAGGAGGAAGGAAGAAGACGAAGACAAGGATGAGGGAGGGGGAGGGGGAAGGAGAAGGAGGAGGAGAAGGAAGGAGGGGGAGGAGGGGGAGGGGAGAAGGAGGAGTGTCAACTTCAACATTACACTAGGACAGAGGTAGGCAACCTTGGCTCTTTTATGACTCGTGGACTTCAACTCCCAGAATTCCTGAGCCAGCCATGAAGTCCACGAGTCATAAAAAAGCCAAGGTTGCCTACCCCTGCACTAGGAGATGCTTCTGATTTCTTTGGGAATTCTTTCCTCTCTTTCAATTTTTTTCCCCTCAGAAACCATACTCCAGATATCTAAGTCTCAACCATGAGGAGATTAATTTGATTTCTCTCACTGCTGTTGTTCGAAGCAACTATTTCTAAAACAAAGGAGGAAGGAAGAACTCGGAACCCTCACTTGTTGTTGAGGGCTCCTATTAACTGGCTTGCCTCTCTTGATCTCAGTTTACAGGATCTCCCAAGCAGGTGAGTAAGGGGTACTGAAGTATGAGCTTCTGCTGTTTGCTGGACTCCTTGAGAGGGATGGATGAACTGATAGCAACAACAGAGAAATTTCACATCTAAGAGTTAGCAGTATGTAAAGCAGCAGTTCTCAACCTGTGGGTCGGGACCCCATTTGGGGTCAAATGACCATTTCACGGGGGTCACCAAACAACGCAGTCTGCCATTTTTTCCCCTTTTTCTTAGCTGTGCTACTCCCTTTTATTCTATTGGCTTTTGAAAGCCAATAGAATAGACTCTCTTGAATAGAGTCTAATTCTATTGGCTTTCAAAAGCCAATAGGAATTGTCCAGGATGTCTCTGCCCTGCTGAGCCCGCCAAAAGTCCCATTCTGCAAACGGTGCTGCAAGTTGTCTGCAGCGAAGGTGAACTGTCTGGAAATGTAAGTAAAAGAGGGCCAGAGATGGGAGGTGGGAGGCCAGCGGGCGCAGGGAGGGTTGCTGGGTGCGTGGGGCCCGGCGGGTGCCTTACCTCCCTTGGGCTGGGCCAACTGGTGGCCCAGCCAGTGGTCAGCCTGAGCCATATCTGCCACTTGCCAGCTACGCCTCGGCCGGCGCAGGGGGCAACACCACGCATGCGTGGCGCTCCCGGGCAGGGAAAATCCTCGACTTACAACCGGTTGGGTAGTCCTCGACTTACGACTGGTTGGGTAGTCCTCAACTTATGACCGGTTGGGGGTCGCGGCATTAAAAAGGTTGAGAACCACTGATGTAAAGGTTGCCATCAACAATCAGAATATAATAGAGGGGAAGGGCAACATCTTTCACATTTTTAATAACGTTTTAGTGATTTTTTACTCCTTTATGTTTTTCTCATGTTTTTCTTCTTTTCTATATTGTTACCTTTTCGCTTTTTAAAAAAAAATATATTTGTTTAGTTTTTTTAATTGTATGAAGGAGCCTACCATTCTCCTGTTAAGTCCTGCCTGCAGATCTTGAATCTTTACCTGCAGTCTGAAGAAATACAGAGAGTCCTTGATTTATATCCGCAATTGAGCCCAAAATTTTTGTTAAGTGAATTTTGCCCCATATTATGACCTTTCTTGCCAAAACTGTTAAGGGAATCACTGCAGTTGTTAAGTTGGCAACACGGTTGTTAAGTGAATCTGGCTTCCCCATTTGACTTGGCTTGTCAGAAGGTCACAAAAGATGATCACATGACCCAGGGACACAGCAACCATCATAAATATGAGCCAGTTGCCAAGGGTCTGAATTTTTATCACGTGACCCTGGGGATGTTGCAGAGATTGGAAGTATGAAAAACGGTCATAAGTCACAGTGCTGCTGTAACTTTGAACTATCACTAAATATACTGTTGTAAGTCAAGGACTACCTGTATGGCACATAGAATCGAGTTTGCCATTTTACATTATTTTACAGGAATTGTAATTCTATGAAGAAAAGTTCAAGTTGAATATATATTTAAAAATAAAAAAACAACCCAGACATCTGTGAAGCCTGAAAGCAATAAGCTAGGTTTTTTTAGGGGGGAAAGAAATCAAACATGTGGCTGAATATCTGTTTCTTTAAATAAACATTCCACAGCCCACATGCTACAGTAACTTAAAATAACACACATTTCAGTTCTCCTAATCCTGACCTTGTTTTGCTGTAGACCAGCATTCTGAGAAAGTCCAAGTGATGAAAGATTCTGATGAACTCAAATTGCCACATAAACATCAGTGCAAGAAACAGATGTATAGAAGCCTTGCAACTTGGCCATGTTAGGGTCTTGACTTCCACAGTACTTTAAAAAGTATAGCCAGGAATTCTTTTTCACAAACATCCACTTATTTAAAATATAGTATATGTACATTGGGCATATTCCAGCCATAGCTACACATCTTCAGAACTCATTGATTCAGCATGGAGAGAAAATAGCATAAGTCTCCTTAAAATTAATGGTACATGGTCAATTTTAGTTTTATAGTGCCCTTTGTTACTGGAGATATGGAGGAAAAAAGGGATTGAGAAAGAAAAAGAAAGAAAAAACAATACTATAAAGACAATTGAAAAATGAAACTATGTTTGTAATGGATCAATTCATTCTGAATTACTGAAGTTAATGCAACTTAGGTTTTTCATAGTCCAACGTAAGAACTTTAGAACAAAGAATTGAAATACTTCATACGAACAAATCAATGGTTAAGGGCTTTAAGAATATATGTAAAATATGGTTTTATTATCTCAATATGAGATTAAGTCAAGAAAAGATTTTGTTCACTTTTGTTGGATGTCTAGGAAAATGTTTTAAAAAGGTTGAACCTTTATAATAAATAAATTAATTAATAAAGTTTTAGGAAAGGCAATACTATTTAAAATGTGAATGTATTTTCAAATTATATTCTCAATATTTATAATTTATTAACATATACAACCTATAAAGAATGGGGTACACTGAAAATTATTTTATGCTGGAAAAGCACTGTCACTCTAGATTAAAAGTCTTGGACTGACAATATATGTTTACTCTATGTTTATAAACATAGATTGGCAAAAAAAATGCCTGGTATTATTATTATTATTATGTGGTCAACTTTTAATACTTTCTTTAAAAACCAAGGTGATATTTTTGTATAACTTAGGATAGATGATAGATAGATAGATAGATAGATAGATAGATAGATAGATAGATAGATAGATAGATAGATAGATTCCTCTCTTAAATTATTGTATAATTTATTCTGTCAGAACAATAATAAAATGAAATTTTCTGTTACTGAATCCTTTTACATGGCATGTTTGTTGTGGAACACACAAAAAAGAGACAGATACTAATACAGTAGAGTAAATATTATCCATTAGCAAACAAATGTTTCCTTTATAATATGCATATTAAATCTACATGTTATAACAATATACATTGTTTTATTTCATGACTGGGTATACATAGAAGGGACAGCCATCTTTTAGGTGATTATTACTTTGTACACAAAGAACTTTCAACATTTAATCTAAAATGTTCCCTGATGTCAAACCAATAATCTTCTTTACAAAATAATGCCAGAGACAGCCATATATGCGACTGAATATAAATCTTTGGATTCCCCCTTGTAAACTGCAAAACTTCACCTCTCCTGAGAAGCAGCAGAGCAGCAGCTGCTGCCGCCACTACAAGCACTTTTGGCAGCTAAAAAAGCATATGGTGGCCTCCCCTTCTCCCTCACAATTTTTCAAAGTTGCTTTCAATTAATGTCTTCAGAAAAGATGTTTTATGAGGTGCTTACCTATTAAAAAATACATCTTTTCAATGCTGAATGTTCATTAAGGCCTCAGATACTAACCACAGGTTTAAAAAGCCTGTATTTAGTTATTCCAGAAAACATTTAACAAACCAAAACTTATTCAGTTAAATCCATTTTCTGATTATTATGATTTGTTGCTTTTCACCTGCTAAGAATGAAAGCTGGCATTTTCTTCCAAGGCTTGTGTGCTATGATATTCTTTTTTAAAAAAAGCATTCTCCCATCTTTATTACTTTTATAAATAACTCAAGGTGGTGAACCTAATATGCCTTCCTCATATAGTCCCCACAGCTACAGCCCTTTGAGTTGGGCTAAGAGAGCATGATTGGCTCAAGATCACACAGCTCGCTTTCACACCTAAGACAGGACTAGAACTCACAGTTTCCTGGTTTCTATTGTAGTATTCTAGTGCCTTCACCACTAGACTAAAACATATGAAGAATGGTTGCAGGATTTGGGTTGGGCTAGTCTAGAGAAATGAAAGACTAGGGGTGATATTAAAACAGTATTCCAATATTTGAGAGGTTGCCACAAAGAGGAGGGGGTCAACTTATTCACCAAAGCACTAGAGGGCAGACATAAGAAACAATAGATGGAAACTAATCAAGGAGAGAAGCAACCTGGAACTAACAGTGAGGACAATTAACCAATGGAACAGCTTTGCCTTCAGAAGTTGTAGGTGCTTCATCACTGGGGTTTTTTAAGAAGAGACTGGACAGCCACTTGTCTGAAATGATATGGGGTCTCCTGTTTGAACAGGGGGGTGGACTAGAAGACCTCCAAGGTCTCTTCCTGCTCTATTCTGGTTGAATATGTCCTGCCTTACTGGTTCTATGCCAGTGATGGCGATCCTTTTAGAGACCGAGTACCCAAACTGCGACCCAAAACTCACTTATGTATTGTCGGGTGCTGGTTGGGCATGGCCCATTGAGTGGGTGTGGCTCATTGCATGGGCGTGGCCCATTGCGTGGGCATGGCTGTGGTGGTAACGGAACACTGGGTGGGACTAAAAAGTTCAATCAATCAATTCCAACTTTGCAAGATTTTTTTTTCCCCGCGAGAAGTTGAAATTGATTGCACAACCCTTTTTTTTGCACACGGCGGCGGAGGCCTAAAGCGAAAAGGTTTTATAAAACTCAGCTGAAGGCCTAGGGCTGGGCTGATGGCGCATGTGCCCACAGAGAGGGCTCTGAGTGCCACTTGTGGCACACGTGCCATAGGTTCACCACCACGGTTCTATGCTAACCGGGGGTGTTTTCATACCACCAGCTGAGCCTGTTATCTACTTAAAAAGCTGACATACGACATCCTGCAATTCCCAGGAATCATACTTGCCAGTGCACGAAGAAAACTGAAATTTGCATATAGGTAAATCCTTGAGTTACAACCATAACTGAGCCAGGCAATTATGGTCGTAGGTTGGGACGGTTGTAAAGCAGGTTACCACATACGTGGAACCAATTTTTTGCCTTTTTTGTCAGCTTGTGGTGGTCATTAGAAGAACGCTGCACTCATAAAGGGGATGTAGCAGTGGTAAAACAAACTCATTGTTTGCTATGGGGCAGGTTTTTCCAGAAACTGGAAGTAAACACTGATTTTTGTCATAAATGTCATAAAGCATGGTCACCTGACCAATTTTTAGAACTTCAAAACTAGATTGTAGGTACTTTGGGGGGGGGGTATATAACATTGAACAGATACTAAGCGATTAGTTGTAAGTCGAGGACTACCTCTATATTTGGTCTGTCCACTATAAGCGAAAAGAAAGGTGTATAGACTCATTCAAGTAATTACTGGGTATCAAAATGTCATTTAAGATGCATATTCTATTCTGGTACTTTCATTGAATTCACTATCCAGGGCTAGGCAACCTTGGCTCTTTTATGACTCGTGGACTTCAACTCCCAGAATTCCTGAGCCAGCTGGCTCAGGAATTCTGGGAGTTGAAGTCCACGAGTCATAAAAGAGCCAAGGTTGCCTAGCCCTGATCTATACCTTCCTACATATCTACTCAAAGGTAAATGACACTGAGCTCAGTGGGGTTTCCTCCTGTATACTATCTGTACGACAGTTCATTGAGTGGGTCATTCAAAGTTACAATGGCACTGAAAAACCTGACTTAGGACCGCTTTTCACACTCAGCAAGCCTTGCAGCATCCCCGTGGTCACGTGATCAGAATTCAGATGCTTGGCAACTGGCATGTATTTATGACGGTTGCAGAGTCCCGGGGGTCATGTGATCATCTTTTGTGACCATCTAACAAGCAAAGTCAATGGGGAAGCCAGATTCGCTTAACAACCGTGTTACCAACTTAATAACTGCAGTGTGGCAAGAAAAGTTGTTAAAAAAACAAGACAAAACCCAATTAACAAATCTCCCACTTCGCAACATATGTTTTGGCTCAATTGTGGCTGTAAGCCGGGGATTACCTCTAAAAGCAGGTAGGATTGCAGCTTTACTTTTTTTTAACTGGTACTTCATAGCTTGCCTGATTATTTACACATGTCATGAACTATTCTGAAAATAGTAATTATATCATACAACATGTTCCATAGTGCCTAGCATTATGGGTTCAAGATATTTGAAATTATTATTACTTTACAGGTACTGCTTTCAATAGGCTGCCTTAGGATAAGAAAGATGGTTTCCATTTCAAAGAACCGCAAAGAAATACATAACCTTATGCAATTTTGAGTATATGTCTTAAAACTAAAAGGAAATACTAAAAAGGTTCTAATTCACTTTGTGGGTGTGAGTAAACTATCAGATGTGATCCTCCGGCTAATAACATAACAGGTAAAAACTGTGTATCTCTTGTTTATTTTAAACTCCCCTCTATATCCTTTCCTATGCCACTTTGGCATGTATCATCTCTATGACAAGGAAGAGATGTGGAACAAATCCCTTTCAAATCTAATCTCCACCTGGAGGAATCATCTAGGAAGACTCGCCAAAGCCTTCCAACCTAAATTCCCTTGATATAGCCATATTAGATGGGGCCACAATTTATTATGGATTATCCTAACATGACTACAACTTTATTTTTCATTCCTTCAAGAGTTTTCTGTGCACGAATGCATTGCACAAATGTCCCGACGCAGCACGACAATGCTTTTTGGGTAAATCTCTGGGGTGAATCTCACCTGTAGACAATGACTAATGTCTATTTCACGCTTCCCTGTGCACCCTCACATACGTTCCAGGGGAAGCGTTCATATGGATTAAGTTAGCAACACTTAGTTATTTTTGCACTTGCAGACATTATGGCCCCTGCTAAATCATAGTTGGAAGCTGCCAAGCTTCCCCACTGAGTCTTTGTCCATGCTGAAAACTTCCAGAGACCAATTAGTTTTGCTTCACAAATCATGGGTGTTCGTGGCACTGAATTAAACACCTTGCAACACAGAACAATGAAGAGGCAGAGGATTTCATAGGTCTGCTGGGAGGACAGCCATATTATTTTCTTGTTAGAAGAAGCATCTTAATAACAGAAACCACAGAAGATTTACATTCGCTCATGTGTCCGGTGATATCTTAATTCCCCCACCTTCTGGGCCTGAACTCTAGCTTCTTTATCTCAGATTGTCTCTTTCAGAGATTATTTTCGGTGGGTAGGTTCCAAAAGACATCAAGACATGAGCAAAGAAGCCCACAAAACCCACAGTGGATAACAAAAATACTCATTACAAAATATTTCAGGAAGATTTCCAGTTGTTTGTAACATGGAACAATTGACTTGTTCATCTCTTCACCCAATCTTCCATTCACTATGCTGTATCTTCCAAATATTCAAATCGCTGCAAATATTTCAAGTCCACGCCCCTTCAACCTGATGCCCTCTAGATATATGTTGGGATTACAGCTTCCAAAATCTTCTATTAGTCATGACACCAGGAATAGTAGAATCTATGAACCAAACATCTCTGCAAGACCCAAGTTAGAAGAAGTGGGGATAGCCCACACGAATTAAAAGCCCCCTGATCTTTTTTATTTTATGTTGCATTACATAGTCAGCATGAAGGTCAAGAGGAGAATTATCCACCTTTCCCAACGCTCTCTTCCAATCCACATGTAGTTACTATTTTATTATTCATTTGTTCGTGTATTTCACCCTTCAACAAATTCTGGGTGACTCATATCAAACGGATAACTTATTCCAAACAATACGCCACCCTGGCGCACTGCTATGTCCCACCAACCCTATAGTGATACCAAATTCTTTTTCCTCTTCTACAAGGCTGCTACATCTCCCCTCACCCCAGCCCAGCAATGGGAGGGACTGTTCATGTACCTCTTTAGTGACAGTTTGCCACTACTGTAGAAATTCCAAGACACCAAATCCAAACTCATAGCTCACTCCAGATTCTTCATGAGGCTCCGCTTAGCCTTCTTCGGCTTCTTTAAAGGCCAACGCAGTGCTGGGCTGCATTAACAGAGGGATAGAATCAAGATCACGTGAAATGTTAAGACCACTTTACAATGCCTTGGTAAGGCCACACTTGGAATACTGCATCCAGTTTTGGTCACCACAATGTAAAAAAGATGTTGAGACTCTAGAAAGAGTACAGAGAAGAGCAACAAAGATGATTAGGGGACTGGAGACTAAAACATATAAGGAACGGCTGCTGGAATTGGATATATCTAGTTTAATGAAGAGAAGGACAAGGGGGGACATGATAGCAGTGTTCCAATATCTCAGGGGCTGCCACAAAGAAGAGGGAGTCAAGTTATTTTACAAAGTGCCTGAAGGCAGGACAAGAAGCAATGGATGGAAACTAATCAAGGAGAAAAGCAACCTAGAACTAAGGAGAAACTTCCTGACAGTTAGAACAATTAACCAGTGGAACAACCTGCCTTCAGAAGTGGTGAATGTTCCAACACTGGAAGTTTTTAAGAAGATACTGAACAACCATTAGTCTGAAATGGTATAGGGTTTCCTGCCTGGTTGGACTAGATAACCTCCAAGGTCCCTTCCAACTTTATTATTATTATTAAATATGTTCACTTGGTGCTATGAAAAGTCCATTGGATTGGAGTTTTTGAAGTGCCACAATATCGGGGTGTGTGAGAAAACTTCAAAATTAAGGGGATTGTCCATTTTTTTCAGGCTTTGGATTGATGTTTCAAATTACACATGGAGTCTTAACCAAGTAGTGCCCATGAAAAAATGGATGCAGAATTTAAATAAAACATTTGTCATGCAACAATGTGAATATCAGAGGAAGAACAGTATCAAATTTACAGTCAATAATACACTTAGAAAAAACTGGTAGGAAATGGTATATTATTCCAGGACTGATTGCCAAAATAAACAATTCATTCTCTAAAAACTGTTGGAAATGCAGTATTTTTTTTCATACTTGGTGACAAAGTTGCAAAGCCCAACAGTTCTAGGAAATTATTTATAATAGAAGATGACATATTTTAAAGGTGGGTTTTTTTTCAGCCTGCTATTTTTGTATTAAAATTACTAAAACCTATATTTCCACCAAGTATACAGAACTGATTTGGAAGATGATAATAGCTGCTACAATTCTCTAGAATTTTCACTGGAAATTCCCTTATATACAGTAGAAGAACAACAAATTAAATAATGGGAATATATGCTAATGACAAAACTAACTTCATATTTGAAAAACAACTTTACATAAAATTTAATTAAACGTGGAAACCATTTTTGGACTATCGTTTTAATTATTGCAAATTAACAAATTTCATATGAACTAACTTTAATGTTGACTAAAAACTTTAAATAGACACAAGATTTATATTAACATTTTGAAATGTTCTGGTTAATTTTACAATGCTTATAAACCTTTCTATCTCTGTTTTATTATTATTTTTCCCTTAACAGTGTTGTGTCATTGTTTATAATCAGTTTGTGCGATCTTTTTTGCATGAGCTGAGTATATAACTTACTGGCTCTTCTGCCTCTTTGCACAATCTGCACTTTGATTCATTTGATGATTTTTTTAATTCTGACCTTGTTTGTATTAGTTTGAGAAGCTTGCTCTTGAGCAGCTAAAATCAAGCTTTCCGTTCCTTTTTGTTTGTTTAATGTTCTAGATGTAAGGCATTGCCAGGTTTTATCTTTATTCACTTTCTCTTCAATCTTTTGTAGAATGTAATGCTTTTCCTTGCCAGCATTTTGTTCATGTTTTTATTACATCATTTCAATATTCAGGTTTGTTTCCTACATATTCAGTAGCTTCCAATTTTTAACTTGCATCAATGCTTGTTCTTGGCTGTCTTTTATCATCCTTTTCTTCCTCAACAGTTTGTTTGATCTGAAGTAAAGCATTGTCTCCATTTCTTCAAGGCAACTACAATCTATCAATATTACTATGTGAATAGTAATTAGCTTTCTTGTTTTTCGATCCAAACAGCTTCTGTCCAGTTAATAATTCTAGCAGTGCATTGTATATCACAAGTATGGCTCAGATATTGATGGCTTTAATGTGCTAGTTCTTTTTTCACTCTTTGGATGTATTTTTTATTAGTCACATTTTTAACTTGTCCATGCTTGATGATACCCAACTGTAAAATGCCCAGATACTTCTAGGCTTCATTCTGATGGTTCCTAATAGTTCAGTCTTTCAGCATTTATGTTCCATTTCTATATGATTTTGTCCCAATTTATAGCTACTGTGGCACATATCTTCAGGCCAAATTCCACTGCTATATGGGTGCTAAGAATTCTTACAACATTTGTCAATCACTAATGTGCTATTTATGATTTTCCACAAAGCCTTAGATCAGGGGTCCCCAACCCCTGGTCTGTGGACCAGTATCAGGCCATGACATGCCAGTAACTGGTCTGCATAAACAAGGAAAACCCCTTGTTTAAGTAGGGATGCAGGCAGCACACAAAACCACACCCCCTCCAGACTGCGGAAAAACCTCTCTCCACGTAACCGTTCCCCGGTGTCCAACAGGTTGGGGACCTCTGCCTTAGATCATCCATATAAAGCAAATGTGAGACCATGTTAGCATTTTGTGCTATTATTAATATTTATAAACTACTTTTCTACTGCCTATCAATCTCAATATGGTTGTAATAGAAAATTTAAAAGCCAAATTGAAATAAGGTATTTCTTTAAAAGGTGGGGTATGGAAAGGAAAAACAAATTTAAAAAATCCACATTCAGATATATATGTACAAAATCAGGGGTGGTCAATTAATTTTCCCAAGGGGCCACATGAAAAATCAGGACTATTGTGAAGGGCTGCTGTCCCCCCTCCTCCTGCTCCCAACCCGTGCTACTGCTTCATCCCCTGCCAACACCACCAGACATGCTGACATGAGTCAGACAGGGACAGCTGAAAGGCCAGATGTGGCCCACAGGCCATAAAATGCCCAGGTCTGTCCTAAGTGAAAGGCTAAATCTTTAACAGTTGCTGTAGAAAAGGCATTCCATGAATCTCAGAGGAAGAATGTTTCAAAAGTCCCATTCTGCAACTCTCAGCATATACAGGAGGATTTCTCCTGAAATTCTTAGCTATCAAGCAGGGCTCTAATTAGAAAGACAGTCTGACAAGTTATCTTGGTCCCAAGTTATTCAAATCTACATTATGTCAAAAGCAAAACACTAAACTTGGCTTGGTACTTAATTGGCAGCCAGTACCAATTTATTTTTTCATGATCTTCTCTATCTCATCCCAGTTTCCGGATTCAACACATTAAATGGCTACTGATACAAATCAATAGATTCCCCCCCACACACACACACTTAAACAAAAATGGAAACAGAAGTTTAGCTCCATGAGTGTGAAGGTTGCACGTGACTTTTAATTCAGAAAATGTTTGTTGTTGGTCCAAGGTCACCGAAGGAATCTGACTGTTGGGTACAGATTTGGTTGCAAGTTTATTTTGCGAAAGTTCAGTGTTCTACAGTCACCATTACTCTACATCCTGCCTTCATATTAGTCCTCCTCAGTGTTGCAAAAGGGAAAGCACACGTTTTTTGCTGTTTGCTGTATAAACAGCACACTTTGTGAATCAATTTACGAAACAGCTTTGTGTCTACCCATAAACAGCTGCTCAAGAGCAGTTACAGTTGTAAAGGGTTTATGGCCTGATTGCCTGATCAACAGACACCCAAATGAAATGACAATATGAAAGTCAGATCCTGTTGCTGACCACACTCATCTAAACACTAGAAGAGAATATGCTTCCTTGGCTTCAGCGAAAGGCTAGTGATTGAGCCAAACATCTTGATCAGAAATGTAAATGATAAGTCCAGACCTGTCAGCATGATGTTCAACAGTACCAGGCATGAATTCATGTTGAAATAAAAGGAAAAATTTGGATGGTAAAAGTTTGTCTAACCTGATACCCTCCAGATGTGTTGGAGTTTGAACTCCCATAATGGAGGATTATGGGAGTTAATCCAATTTACTGGTTATTTATTTATTTTAACAATGTAGAGAGCTGTCCATTTTGCAACTATGGCTCTAAGCAGTTTAAAAAAAAATTAAAACCAAAAGAACAATACACAATTTCAAGAATATACAGGGGGGGGGGGAAACATAATATGCCACTTGTTCAGAGTCAAAAGAAAAAACAAATCTTTCCACTTAGGTCACTAAGGCCGTAACTAACAACCAATCAATGGACTAGCTCAACCACACAATCTTTTATCTAGAGCAATGTTTCTCAACCTTGACAACTTTAAGATATGTAGACTTCAACTCCCAGAATTCCCCAGTAAGCTATGCTTCCGGCATTTACTTCCAGCTTCCAGCAAAAAACAGCCCATAGTGAACAATAGCATTAACAATAGGTTAACGACTGCCATAAAAAAGATTGTAAAATCATGCCCAGTCACATGATGACCTGCTTGATGACCATCATGGCTTACAATTATAATTGCAGGATCAATTACAATTGTAAGCTGAGGATGATCTGTATGTGAATACAGAAAGAACAGTTCTTGTTTAACCCACTCTGAGCTTTGAAATTTTTTAAAAGTGCCCCGCTGTGTTTCATCTCTGCTTTTGACATGTCCAAATCTAAGTGAGAAAGCCTCCACAGTTGGATCATGGCGATAAAGCCTCAGGACCAGTGACAGCACAATATGAAGCAAGGAGAAAGCCAAGCAGGTTGAATGGACTGAAATAGGCAGAGATCCTGACTGCTCCCCTCTGCTTGTTGCATTAACCGCTTTCTTTTCTCTTCAGCCTCATCTTTCTTTAATGTAAGGAGGACATACTTCTCTTCAGATTAGGCAAGGTATTGGCTGCTGCAGTGAGAGGGACACTGCACAAGCTGGGCAGGAAAGTGTTTCTGGAAGAATTTCTTAATTTTTTTTTTTAAAAAATAATAACCTCAAGACTGGGTTGAGGCAATAACTGCCATGCTCCCAATTTTGGGCCCTTGTAGTTCAAAGGCTAAAAAGAACCCCAGGGACTAGGTACAGTCTAGGCCCCATCTGCTTCTCATAGAACATAGAACAATGGAGTGTGAAGGCAACTCAGAGGTCTTCTAGTCCAGGACTTTTCAACCAGTGGTACGCGTACCACCTGTGATACTTTGGCACCTGGAAGGTGGCACACAACCGCCGTAGACAAGCGTAGTGGGGGAGGAAAATGACCTGAAGGGGTGGCAGCACCACACAAGCCCGAGGGAGAGACAGCTGGAGCTGCAAGGCTGTCAGGGCTCAGCAGAAGCCCCAGGATCAACGTGCACAGCTACAAGCTGACTGGCGCTTCTGCAGGGCTGTCGGGGCTTAGCAGAAACCTCAGGATCAATGCCAGGCTCCAGTTGATTGGCCCTTCCAGAAGCAACGCATAACTGGAGGTGCACCGAACAGAAAAGGAGGAGGGTGGGAGAGAGGAGATTATATAAAAGAAGATTTTGGCAGGAAAGGGAGAGGGGAAAAAAGACAACTGGGTGGGGGGAGAGAAGGGAATGGAGAAAGATAGAGACGTGCAGCCTTGAGGAGAGGAATCAGCTAGAGGTGCACCAAAGAGAAAAGGAGGGGGGAAGAGAGGAGAGGCTATAAAAGGAGGTGGGTTTGGCTGGAGAGGGGGGAAAAGACAACAGGGGAAGAGAAGGAGACAGAGAAGCTGTGGGAGGAGAGTCCAACAGGCAGAGAGGAAAAAGAGAGAGGGAAGAAGTAGTTGTGGAAGGAGAGCCCAGGAGGCAGGGAGGAAAAAGAGGAGAGGGAGAGAGGAAGAAGAGTCAACCAAGTTTGTGGTGCATATTAATAAATATGGATAAATTCATCATACATTTGTTAGTGCAAAGGAAAAGTGACTCAGCAAAGGAACCACCACCAAAGAAATTAAAACCGGAACTTTTTTCCTTTTTTTTTTACGGTTTGTAACATTTTATTAGATTATAGAATAAAATACACAAATACAAAAGCAAATAGTAGGACACAGTGGGGAGGAGGAAGGGGGGAGTGAGAGGGAGAAGGAAAAAAGAAAAAGTCATTGACTTCTGACTTCCTCTGTTGCAGTAGAATGAAGTATTAACATTGAATCTCAACTTTTTATTTTTCCATAATAGTATAAACTAGCCATTTCTATAACAACAAATCAATCTAATCAGTAAAACCCCAAATCCCCCCCCCTTTTCTTTTCTTTTTATTTTCTTGACACCTTGATAAGCACTGGTGGTACTCGAATATTGCCATGTCTTAAAAGTGTTACAATCTGTGAAAAGGTTGAAAAGCCCTGCTCAAGCAGGAGATCCTGTATCATTTCAGAGAAATAGTTGTCCAGTCTGTTTTTAAAAGCTTTCAGTGATGGAGTACCTGAAGGCAAGCTATTCTATTGTTTAATTGCTCTCACCATTAGAAAATTTTTCCTTAGTTCTAGGTTGCTTCTCTCCTCGATTAGCTTCCAACCATTGTTTCTTGTCTTACTTTTTGGTGCTTTGGAAAATAGTTTGTTCCCCTCTTCTTTGTGGCAACCCCTGAGATATTGGAAGACTGCTATCATCTCTCCCCTAGTCCTTTTCATTAAACTAGACATACCCCTCTCTGTAACCATTCTTCATATGTTTTAGCTAATCTTTTTTGTTGCTCTTTTGTGCACTCTTTCCAGAGTCGCAACATCTTTTTTCTTCTTCCAGTGACCTCTAGAACAAAGGTATCCTTTGGGTCATTTTATTCCATTAGTCTCCAAACATTTCCAGTCAATGTTACATATTGCAACTTGGCAGAATTTTTATGTCTAGCTAGAGTTCTTTTCCTCTTCCTGGTGAAGAAGGGGTTGGGGTGCATTTATCTGCAACAGATCTGTGTGATGGAAACATTCCCTGTTGCACACAAACATACTGTAACATCTACACCCAGGAGTTAATACATCCAGCCTGGATACTATTACACCTCTTGCTTAAGTTCTCTCCAAATGAAATACAGCTGCAGTGCCTGTCACACCACCTGAAAGCAGCCACTTAACAAATCTTTGAGTCAGAAACAATTGGGAAGTCCTTGGTGACAACAAATAATAAAGAAACCAAACCCTGCCTCATGTTGCCCAGCTGTCATCTTTTTTGATTAAATACCTAATCAGGTATTTATTCCAAACATGAATAGTACATTTAGTTTATTTGCAAAATAGGAAATAGGTAATGGAAATCACAGCTATAGCCACACTTGTATTGATGAAGGTCACTCCATGTTTCGTAATGCAGAACTATATGAAAAGTGTTTTTTTTTTCCCTACCCAAGCATTGAAAAACTGCTTAATGGTCTGATGAATCCTGCCTTTTTCATGTTTTCTAAGAATAGAGGAAGGCAGTAGAGAAGTTGTCTCCCAATCTGGTCTGTTGAAAAGATCTCTTGAGAGGAGAATATATATGTATATATTTCCATGTGGTGTGGTAGACACCTGTTTCCAATTGTATCTTTGGATCAGAAGATACCCCCACTTGAGGTCTGCAAGGCCAGCCATCCCATATAAAATAAAGTGTCCAATGCATATGGCTGTCATCTACGCTTTTTATTGTAAATGATTTCTGATCAGCATGTCGGTGAAATTCTTCCTCAAGTCCTGTTTACATCATACCTATGGAACTCGGTTTCCACTGTAGGAATTACATACAGAAGGTGCTTATTTAAACGGCTGGCCACAGGGGAGTCACTCTGTTTGTAAATGGATTTTGGCTCATAAAATATGGGGGATATTTTTAAGGTGTCACTAGAGAAGCCCAGTTTTGCAAAAATCATGGCACACAAAAGCAGAATGATTTCCAGTTATAATGCCTTGGTGTAATTTCTTTGCTTTTATTTGGGAAAATGCCTGATTTGTAACCTCTTGAAGAACTGATCACACAGTGCTTTTAAGCAAAGAAAGAGATGTCTCTGGAGAGATGTCCATTAGAACTATTTCCCAAATTGCAATTTAAATTGTATCCACATGCATCCACAGTTGTTGAAAAAGGCATATTTTGTAACATATGAACGGCTGCACTAATTATTTATTTTGGATCCATTTTTTACTAGAAGCTAATGCCCACTTCAGCTAAAGCCCACCATTCAGGCATTAGAAATTACTACCATAATTCAAAATATCTCTCCTTCAATGTTGCAAATACAGTCCAACAACCTTACAAATGCCCCATCACAGTAGTTTGATTTCTATCTAAAGCAGGGGTGTTAAACTGGTGGCACGTGGGCCAGATGCACCACGTGCAGGCCATGCCCCACTCCGGCTCCGCAAAAGCAAAAAACGTCATAATATGTCACAATACATCACAGGACCCGTGCTCTAAAAGATCAGGATCTTGCAAAGCCAGTTTGTAACTCACAAGGGCTTGATCATTTCCAGTGTGGTTCAAATTCCCATGGAAATGGAAGTGAATGCGAAGGTAATGATACATAAGAAATAATGAGGCTGGATTGGCCATATGAGAAATAGAATGACCCAATAGCCAATGTGTTGGTCTTGGAAGCAGGCTGGCCACCAGGCTTTGATTAAAGCTAACTTTAGAATGCTATTTTTCCATATCACTTCCATGTCGCTTTCGTTGTGACACCTCCTTCTGCCTGGGTCTGTTTGGCACTTTAGTATCATCTGCTTTATTTATTTTATTTGTATCCTGCCTGTTGAGTCCGTGACGGGAAACAGACACGAGAAGCAGCTGGAGTTCTCAGTTTCTTTTATTCAGCGTTCAGCTTACAGGAAGATGGCTTCAGCCTCGCCCAAACGCCTCGCAGCCTCTTATATAGGCAACTCCCGGGTAAATGGGTTACTTTTCCCGCGCCAGCACCCGCGCATGCGCACGGCGCTGGCGACAGCCTGTCTGGTCCCGGGCAGCTTTGCACCTGCCCGGGACTGCCTGCAAATGCCCGAGCCGTTTGCAAAGGCTCGGGACATAACACCCCTTTCCCCCGGGCTAAAACTACTACCAACATACAACATTTATTTTATACGACAATTTGCTCCCCAGTGCTCCCACTGTTTACTGGCTTTTGCCTTGCCAGCAATGTTATGTAATCTTCTAGGTACTTAGGAGATTTCTTTGCTCTCTGTGACCTTCTTAGCTCTGGGTTACTGGCATAAGTCCCCTGACTGGAGGGAGGCGTGAGCCTGTTCTCTCTATTGTGCCCTGGTGTCTTCCAAGGACTGTGCCCCGATGCCTGGCCTGCTTGCTTGCCCACCGGGCTCGTCAGGCCAGGGCTTCTGTTGCTTTGTGACCTGGTTGTCCTACCTAGCTGTAGACCCTCAGGCCCCTTGAAGTGATAGCCACTGCTGGGCGTCTCTGTAGAACCTCCTAGGTCAGTCCAAGACCTGTCAGGAGGCTGTCCATTCCCTGAACCCCATTCTGTGCTCGGGCTCGTGTGGGTTTCTGTACTTTCCCAAAACTCAGGTGTTCCCTGATTTGTGCTAGGGTGTTGTAGTCGGGACTTGGCTCCTCGACTAGCTCTGTGTATGTTTGACCCCCTGTAGGATTTGGGGTAAGGTCAGGCCAACCTTGGGAATTTTGTGCCAGCTCTCTTGCGGGGAATGATTTGTTGGGATGCCCCCGGGTATCCTCCGTTACTGGAGTGCTGTGTGATGTGTGTGGAAAGTGAGTATGCCCCCGGGGTGACTCCCTGGCTGGAGTAGGCGTGAGTGCCTGTTGTGTGGGTAAGCTCCATGACTTCCTTTTCGGAGCAATTGCGGAATCTTGGGATGGGCCGTTTGTGGCTCCCTCAGTGGAGATGGGCAGTAGCTCTTGCCCTTCCCTTTGCTCCAAAGGGTCCCCCTCCCCCCCTGGAAAAGACCCAGGAGTCTCATCAGAAAAGTCCCGCCTAGAGCGGAGTTGGTCGATGTGCCGACGCAGGACACGACCGTTGTCCAGGGCTACCTCGTAGGAGAGAGGACCTGTGACCCTGGAAACAGAAGCGGGGACCCATGTATGACCAGGCCCGTAATTGCGAGCCCAAACCGGGGTACCCACAAGTAGTTGTCTAGGTGCCCTAGGATGTGAGGTAGATGAAGGCAGTCTGTCCGGATGCAACCGGTCAAGTCTAGTAGTAAGTTGGCGCCCCCAACGAAGTTCAGCTGGACTTCTCCCTGTAGAAGTGGACGGTGTGGTGCGATAAGAAAGGAGAAAGTCAGCCAACCTGTGATGCCAGTCCCCGTAGGTGAGTCTCTTCAAGGCGTCCTTTGCGATGCGCACCATGCGTTCAGCCATACCGTTGGTGGACGGGTGAAAAGGCGCAGACGTGGCATGACGAATCAGGTTTGCCTGTAAGAAAGCTTGGAATTCGGAGGAGGTGAATTGAGGGCCGTTGTCGGACACAATGACATCTGGCAGCCCGTGTGCAGCAAAAATCCCCCTCAGTACCTGAATAGTCTTTGCAGTGGTGGTGGATGAGACAGGCACAACCTCAAGCCATTTTGAATGGCTGTCAACAAGGACCAAGAAGAACTGGCCCTGAAAGGGCCCAGCGTAGTCAATGTGCACCCTAGACCATGGGGACTGTGTTTCCTCCCATCTATGCACAGGAGCTTGGGGCATCTCTGGGCGAGATCGTTGGCACAGGTGGCATGCGTGTACCTTAGCCTCAATACCTTTATCTAAACCAGGCCACCACAAGTGGCTTCGTGCAAGAGCCTTCATACGAACAATGCCAGGATGACCCTCGTGGAGGGATTCTAAGACCCTAGTCCTCATTGAGGTGGGAATGACAACTCTGTTTCCCCAAAGCAGACAACCCTGAGAAAGGGACAGTTCGTTCCTTTTGGACCAGAAACTCTGAAACTCAGGACTAGGGCAGTGCTCAGGCCACCCGGACAGGACCCAGGAGCGGACACGTGAAAGTGTGTGATCTGTACCTGTTTCAGCGGTAACATCCCTGGCACTAAGAGGGAGCTCGGGCAAGGCTTGGATTGATAGAATGTTGACAGCTGGCGCGGGGTCAGCTTCTACTACTGGCAGAGGCAACCTACTGAGGCCATCAGCATGGCCCATTTCTTTCCCAGGCTTGTGGAGTAATGAAAAATCATATGCAGACAAAAAAATAGACCACCTAAGCATTCTAGGGGAAATGATGTGGGGAGTCTGCTTACGTGTGGTAAACAGTCCCAGCAGAGGCTTATGGTCAGTGAAGACCGTGAAATGCCTGCCATATAGAAAATCGTGGAATTTTTTAATTCCAGCAACAACAGCCAGAGCCTCCCTGTCTATCTGAGCGTAGTTGCGCTCGGCAGAAGACAGTGTTCTGGAGTAGTATGCAATAGGAACCTGAGTTCCATCAGACCTGAGGTGACTCAGGACAGCTCCAACC
The DNA here is from genome assembly GCF_016545835.1 of Crotalus tigris. NCBI lineage: Eukaryota > Metazoa > Chordata > Lepidosauria > Squamata > Viperidae > Crotalus > Crotalus tigris. The sequence continues at coordinate 624,079 of NW_024097531.1, read as the reverse complement.
CCGTAGGGGGACGCATCACAAGCGATGCACACAGGAAGAGACTCGTTGAAATGTGCAAGAACACTGTTAGAAGTGAGCAAGGCCTTGACTTCTTTAAAGCAAGCCTCATGTGCTTGTGACCACAGCCACACAGCTTGTTTGTCTAATTCAGTGTCAATCTTACTTTTTAAAGCAAAAGGGACCCTTCTTGCTTTAATCCTAATGGGAGTGACAGTGGGGTCTAGCTTTAAGGACACAGGTGGTCCTTTGAATGTGCCCAGCTGGGGGCTGAAAACATCTGCAAATTCTTTGCAGACTTCCTGTAGGTCGAGTGTTTGTAAGCTGTTGAGTCCTGTGACGTGTATCCCCAGGGCCTCAAACCAATCGAGTCCTATGAGACTCGTTCGTTCACCCCCTACTACTAATAAGTCTAGTGGACCTTCAAAACTCTTGTATTGCACGTTAAGGGTGGCCTCCCCCTTAACACACACTCTTGAGTTCTGAAAATCTGTTAATACAATATCAGAAGGCCTTAACTTGGCCTTAGTCCCACTACTGGAACAAATCTTCCTAAATGTATGCAATGAAATGATGGAAAGGGCAGACCCTGTGTCTAGTTCCATAGATAATGGAACCCCTTGTAGCTTCACGTTGAGTGACAGCTTTTTCTTCATGGGCTTGTGTGTGCCTGTCCTACAGATGCTTCTTCGCGAAGCGCAAAAACCTACCCTATTCTGGCTGGGGATCTGGTACCCTTCAGGCGTTCTTCTTGGGGTTGTGCCTTTCGTCGGCCCAGACACATAGCTGCAATGTGCCCTTGTTTGCCGCATGCCCGGCAGGTAGCGGAGCGGAACTTGCAGTCGGTTCTCCTGTGGCGACCTCCACAGCCGATGCACTTGAGCGGAGCTGAAGAGCTTCCCTTCTGATTTTTCCTTCGCGGGGTGTAGACGGTCGACTTCTTCGTCCGGATCCTCCTCGGAGTTTCGTCGGACGTCTTCCTGGTGCACGGACGCACCCTCTGCACTGCTTCTGATCGGCCGCATGTTCTTGACGGCGCCGCCTGCTGCTTCTTCTGCGGTGACTTCCCTTAAGGCGTCTTGGAAGGATAATTCTTCCTTAGCGAAAAGTCTCTGTTGTAGCTCTCGATGCCTTAACCCGCACACGAATCGGTCCCTCAGTCGTTCCTCGAGGTCCTTGAACTCGCAGGGCTTGGCGGCCTTCCGTAACGCGGCGATGTATTCCTTGGCTGACTCACCGGACCGTTGATCCCTCTGTTCGAAGGTGTGGCGCCATGAGATAACGGACACCTTGGGGTGGAAGTGCTCCTTCAGCAGCTTCTTCAGGTCTGCGTAGCTTACAGACTCTACTGGATCAGGTGCTGCAAGGTTTTCTGCGATTTCGAAGGCGTCTTGGCCGCAAACGCAAAGCAGGGTGGCAGCCTTCAAGCTATCTTCCCTCACTTGGTTTGCCTTGAAGTAGTTCTCCATTCTGGATACGTAGGACTCCCACCGCTCTGGATGTGAGACGTCGAATTCCGAAAGCCTTCCGATTTTTGCCATCTTCGGATCTTCAGGAGACGGGTCTATCAGCCAGCCTACCCCCGAATGCGCACCGGATTGGCGGGCAGCTGCCGAGTCGACGCCGTTCCTCTTCCGCCGCTCAGGACTCCTTGGGTAAGCTTACACTTCTTCCTTTCCAGGTAGTGCAAGGCATCCCATCCTCGTCGCCAGTGTTGAGTCCGTGGCGGGAAACAGACACGAGAAGCAGCTGGAGTTCTCAGTTTCTTTTATTCAGCGTTCAGCTTACAGGAAGATGGCTTCAGCCTTGCCCAAACGCCTCGCAGCCTCTTATATAGGCAACTCCCGGGTAAATGGGTTACTTTTCCCGTGCCAGCACCCGTGCATGCGCACGGCGCTGGCGACAGCCTGTCTGGTCCCGGGCAGCTTTGCACCTGCCCGGGACTGCCTGCAAACGCCCGAGCCGTTTGCAAGGCTCGGGACATAACACTGCCTTTATTATTTTTTCCAAAAAAACTCATGGCAACGAACATGTCCAACATACCTTCCTTCCTCCTCTTATTTTCCTATAACAACAACCCTATAAGCTGAGTGGGGCTGAGAAAGAGTAACTGGCCTGAGGTCAGCTAGCGATCTTTCATGGCTGAGGCAGGACTAGAACTCCCGGTTTCCAGGTTTCTAGCCTAATGCCTTCATCACTAGACCAAACTGGCTCTTGTATAATCTATCAATGACATCAGTTGAAATATTAAACATTGGGGAAACCTTATCTCTTGCCTATGAAATGTATTAGTCTTCAAACACCATTTTCCAGTATGCTACTAAGTTGGGAAAAGCTGGACTCGAACATAGAGATTGTGTTCTCACTGAGACTTATGTGTAATCTTGCCTGACATCAACTTTCCACATCCTGGCTAGGCGTTTCAGTCTCAATATCTAGCGGGTGCCAAGTTGGGAAAGGCTGCTGCCTGCATCAAGACATCTTGGGCCTGGCATTCTTTTTCACACATGAGCCATGCTGTGTTTTTCTTTCCATTTCCATTATCATCCTTGCAGAGCATGTAATTCCCTTCTCCCTTTTACCTTCACTTGATCTGTCATCAAGGATATGTTTACCCCCTTCCCCCTCTTCTCTTCTAGCCACGATTATCTCAGGGTAATACCCACATGGCCTATTCTGTAGTCGGCTGGCTTCTTCAGGTAGGTAAAACAAACAAGATCAAAAAGTTATCCAGATAAGCAAAAGTCAAGTGGCCCCTTGAGGTCCCCACTTAACCCATTGCTCTCACTTGGTTGGACTGTAGGGGGGGAGGAAATCCATGGGTGAAATGGAGTGATTTTTAAAGCATTCATGGAGTTTAATAAAAAAAAATCAACTCAAGTAGGTTGGTTGCTGTGAACAACTACTATAAAGTGTGTATATGTGTGTTTGTGTACGAAAGGCATGCCTGATTTTTTTAAATAAAAAGCGCTATTCACATTTACATAATAACAATTCCCTGGCAAATTTAATGGACATCTAAAAATTCAAAACAATGAGTAACTCTGTAGTGCCGTCCCCTGTCTGGCCGAGTATCGAGAAGTTCAAAGCATAGCACAATAGCTTTTAGTTTTGTTTAAATAAGACTTGAGATTTATGAAAATATCAGGATCTCTGAAAGTACTGCCTTGTCTGAAGAATTGTACAAGCAGAAGAATTAGATTGAAAACAGCTTTTTCATAAACTAGGGATGAACCATTCTATGGGCATAAAATTGCATCTACTTATCTTCACAGGATATAGTAAGCCACATCAATATGTAGAAATGTGTAATCAGTGTTTTATGTCTATGCAAATATAAATGGCATGGAATTCAGTAGAGCTTACTTTCCAAAATGTTGAGAGAGAAAGTCTTTTTTTTTTTCAAATAATGCTAAGTGGTTGGAGGTGTGGTATTTGTACCTTAGTGACAGAGCTGCTGTATATATTCATCCCAGAAAGAGAAGGTAAAAATATATAATTCCAAAACAGCAAACACATAAAAGTGGTACTTAGCTATAATCCATCAATCTAGGATTGCGCTGACAATGATGCATTAGAACAAGCCATAGAATTAAGCAAGTTACATCTTTCAAGTAACAAGATCTGCAGTAGAATCAACATCACACATGAATCAGAAAAGGCTTCAAATCAATACCCCAAATCAGGGATAGGCAATCTTGGCTCTTTTATGACTCGTTGAAGTCCACGAGTCATAAAAGAGCCAAGGTTGCCTACCCCTGCCCCAAATCATTCATTCCTTTATCATCGTACCAGTGTTTCTCAACCTCAACAACTTTAAGATGTGTGGACTTCAGCTCTAAGAATTCTCCAGCCGGGATTCATGAAAGTTGATTGAGATTGAAAAATTGCATCATGCTGTTCCTTTTCCCAGGGAAAATCCATACAGCTTAAAGCCTCTGCTTATTCCAATAGTAGAAACTGACATATAACCAAACACTTTTTCTAGTGGGCCAAACAGGAACCTATGGAGCCTACCTTATCATGAATTAGATAACTGTTCACTCTACTCCATATTATGGGGTCTTCCTGACAATTGCTTTTCTTTGCTTCATTGAATCCTAGAGCTGGAATGAGCCATTTAGATCAGAAGTCCCCAACATTTTGGGCACCAGCGACCGGTTCCATGAAGAAAGGTTTTTCCGCGGACCAGATATTGTGTGGTTTAGTGTGCTACCTGCATCCCATGGATGGGGCTTTGCTTTTTTGTGTGGACCAGTTGCTGGCATGCCACAGACCAATACTGGTCCACGGACCGGGGGTTGGGGACCCCTGATTTAGATCATAAAATCCATGCTCACCCAAGAGATCCAAGTTTAAACATCCCAAGCAGATGTTAAACAGCCTTTCCCTGAGCACATTCAGAGGAAGGGAGAGGCCGTCATTTCTATGGATAATTGATTTCCCTATCAAACTGGTCTAGTGTTAGAAAGTTTTTTTCCCCTCTAACATTCAAACAGAAGCTGTCTTTCTGCAACTCAGATCTATTATTTCATAGTCAGCATTCTGGGACAAAAAACAATACAATTTATCTTGACCTTCTTCTATGTCTGTGAGACATACAGAGACAGAAACATAAAAAACTGACAGCAGTAAAAGACCTAGTAATCCATGAAGTCTGCCCCTTGAGTTCATTTGTTTTTTTGTTTTTATTTTTAATTTATTGTTTTAATTATTATTTCCATATTTTTATTATTAATAATTTTTGTTGGGTGACGAACATGTTTATCTCAAGCATATTAAAAGTTACTGATGATTGATCCACTACCGCCACTGGAAGTTGGTTCCAAGTTTCCACAACTCTTTCTGTGAAGTAATACTTTCTAACGTTACTTTAGAATTTCCTACCCGTCAAAATATCCCTTCAGGTCACTTAACATGGTCTTTTAGTAGGTCTTCATAAGACAGTTTTTAGCCCTGTGATCCCTTGTTGCTATTCTTTGAACCTATTCCCATTCCTCTGGTCTCTTCTTCAGATAAGGTGTTCAGAAATTGGCATGGTATATAAGTCTGAACAAAGCAAAATAATGTAGAATGATTACTTTGTGTGACTGGAAATTATGCTTCTATTAATGCAGCCTAAAGCTGGATTTGCCTTTTCAGCCACCTCAGATATGGTGATTCATATTCAGTTTGCAATCGACTCCTATTCAACTTTCCTTTTCACAAATTCTATTCCTGAGGTACCATACCTGCACATTTGATATTTGTTCCTGAACTGATTTTTTTTATTTGTCTCCATTAATTTTCATTTCCCTGGCTTATCTTATTTTGAACTTCGCTTCTATCTTCCAAGATATTTGGGTTCTCTGACAAATGTGTGGCATTTGCAAATGCACCATGAATAAAATTAGCTAATTTTACTCAGAGATGTGATGCTTCTGCAATTACTTCAAAAGCAATAGATGCAGATCGCATGTTTGATATGATCTTTGGTGATCTATTAGTTATCTTTCATTTTATGCTTTTAAAAATCATTTTCTTGGAGAAAATTTCTCATGGAAAAATGGTGAGTTAAGCACAACTCCATGGAGAGCAGGGACAAGGACCATGGCAAAGACTGAAGAATCAGTGAAGAATCCAGTTCTTTGGAAGTTCTCTAGATCAGAAGACAGGAGATCATTCACGTGTGCTTCAGATGGGTGTTCCTCATGAGAAAACCATGGGACAGTAGTCTTCTAGTGCAAGAAAACAAAGAGATCAATCATCAGCCTTGCAATTGCAGTGGAGCCTTTCCAGGGACTAAATAAGTTTGCTAACCTCACTTGTAATCACTTTAGGTAATAATCTATTTAACTATCTTAAGGCTATTAGAGACCTTCAGAACAACAACTTTGAAAAGCCACTTGGTGAGTCTATCATTTCTGAACAAAAGAAAAAATAACTCTGTGATTTAAGAATTTAAGAAATTTGAAATAAATGACAAAAAGCTAAATAAGGTTTTGAACTAAGAAAGTCATAAACAAATTAAGGCTCCAGACAAATTTGGAATATTTAAACTTTTTAAATAAGATTTTGGGACTAACTATATAAAATATAGCTTTTCACAGAAGTCAGAATTATTTTATCTACTTTGAGTCATTATAGAGATTAAAGATCTTATTATTTAAATTGGACACTAGAGGAAACTAAAGAGAAAAAACTGTCTTTTATTTTGATTCAGATCAGGATTTACAAAATGACATAAAACTTTGTAATATTTGAAACATTAAAGGAGATTTTCAAAGGATGGGGCCAGAAATTAGTAACATAATATCAACAATATCAGTAAATTGAAGAATTATTTCCTATGTTGTGATTGAGAGGTTATGTTGGAGGAGGGGGGCGATGACAACTTTCTCATTGGCTCAAGGGGGCAATTCATTCAAAAAGGTTAAGAACCACTGATCTAGACTTTCAAGGCAGGCAACTGAGGACAAAATGGCCATCAAAGGCAGGATGAAGGGGACTCACACCATAGTACTCCTCAGCCAGTTGAAATGACATTTGTGTAAGATTGAATGAAGTGTGCAGCAGGAGAACCAGCAGCCCCCAGCAGCAACAGAGGAGGAGAAAAACCCTACTTTTAATGCAGAGTAAGAAAACATGGGTGGAGGTCACCTTTCCAGAAGCTTAGGGTTAAAGTGAAGATGACATCATGTGTTCCTATGCTCTTAAAATGTTAGTTAACCTTCCCTGGGCTGGAATAAAACAGGAAGGTGAACCAGTTCTCTGCTTTGCAATACCTCATTGCCATTTTTCTCCACCCATAATGTGTTCCATTTTGCCTAATGAATATTAGCCCGAATGGCAGCTCTTCTGAATCATACTGTAGGAAGTCAGCACTCCCCTCCTAGAGAAGAAAATATTTGGGGATATTAAAAAAGGCAGAATATTATATTTCCCCAAAGGAATAATAGAAAATCTTAGGTAGAATCACCAACCCGAAGTTCCTCTGTCCCAAGCAGAAACCAGCTTTTAGAAATGCAGATTTGATAATCCTATTCAGAAAGACTGGGCCACCTATTCGTAAGAAAAATGCCTTCAGATATAGCTCCAGAGAAGGTTTGAGCTGATGGAATTAGAAAAACAAAGACTCCCAAGGACAGAACATGACCTTTAGGACGTAATAGGATTAACCTACCACCATTAGTATACCAAAAGCTCAGGTCAAAGTTCATTGCACAGGACCAGGAGGAACCTCAAATACAAAGCCACAGGAACAACTCCAAACACAAAAGCCTAAGAAGGTATAAAAACCCACCACTCCCAGCTACTTTTTGTCAGCTGCCCCAGAAGCATATGCTGTTGTGGTTCTGCAACTCAGTAAACTGGACCTTCTTTTCTAAAGAAGTCTCCATTTTCTTATTCCCAGCTTGGATTGGACCTGATGAAGATTTTTCTTTCAACACTATCAAGGGCCCAGATATATTTGATTTTGTTTCCCAGCAAAGGAATTTCTTCAAGGAATCTAAAAGCAGAGTTTGAGAGCCATAGACCTCCTACTGTTACTCCTTGGACATTGGAATTCTAGTCCTAGGAAAAACTAAATCAGGCAGTGCTGCTGTATGCCATTATTGCAAATATTCAGTTCAATCTTATTTCCTGTTTATCTCATTTCTACAAAAACTGCCTTTTTTAAAAACAACAACAACCCTCAATTGCATATATTTTCTTACAGAGTTTTCTTGCAATAAATACAGTTGGTATACTGTATTATTTTCTTAACATAAACCTTAAGTCATATTTTCTAAAATAAATATTTTATATAGCATTCTTGACTTTTAAAAAAAATGGCATTGCAAAATTCAGAGAAATTCAATGCAGTCCAAGATGGGATCTAACCTTTCTATTTGTATTTCTATTTGTTGGGGAAATACAAAAAAAGATTGTCCCATATTAAAAAAGTGGATTAAAACAAAATTTACCCTCATCTCTATCATTGGTATATACTGATTCTGGTCCAAAGGCAGAGTAATCATGAATGGAACTCTGTGCCGGTACAGATTCATGAAATACCATTTTGATTGAACAAATTATCTCAGTCTATAAAATGCACAAATTTATCTGAGTAAATTGGCCTGGATATTTTTTAAAAGTAGTCACGATAACATTGAGATTAATCATATTGGTTTTAACTGGATTGAAACATTACCATGTCTATCTGCAATATCAAGCAGTATCTCATTTCTTATAATGGGAAAAAAATAAAGTCTCCACTTTTATCATGAAAGATTTATAGAAGACCTCTGTAACTATGAAGCCAGATTATCTTAGTTTTATGAGTGTAAATGTGAATGCATGTTATTTATACCAATGTTCGGAACAATTCTATCCAGGTGATAGGAATTAGAGGGAGCCTTTAAGTGAAGTGTGAAGAGCTATAGCATTTTACGGTCAGAAGGCAAAGTTAATCAAGAATGATTTCTCTTATATTAATAGTTCTTTCCCCACTTCTTTTAACTGGATGCCTAGAAAGGATAAAATATAGTACAAATGCAATTCATCTTTTTTAAAACAGCCTTCAATTTTCCTAAAGAACATCCAGCATAACAGCTGGGAAGGTGGGAGAGAAATTGCCTCCTTAATCAAAAGCATTTGATGTCCAACCGTTAATAATGTGTTTGTCGGTAACTGTAGTCTTTAGTTCAGTCAATCTTCTTTGAACTGGAATATCACATTGGGGTCCACTGTGAGTCCATTGTGGGTTTTTCAGAGCATTTGATTTCACTTTGTCCTTGTGTCAGGAAATTCAAGTTGCCTATGAAACAACATGCCAATGCAATGGATCATCCACAGAGGATGATGGACGACACACATTGTTTTTTCAAGATACATATTGCTATATTTCAAATGTAGATCACAGTGATGAATGTGGTATCATATAGCAGTGAGTAGAGCTTGGTCTTCTCTCACAAGACAGCTTTCAAACTAGAAGCAGGCAGAACTGGACTTATCAGAGAGAAGATTGAGGGGAAATGCAGTTATGATAAAAATACATTGAGAATTCAAAAGCTATCTTTTTTTAAGTAGAATCTTAAGTCAGGCTCCACACAGCCTCTTAAGTCTTATCATTGGGTTATGTGATTTGATTAGGAAAGAGACTGACAGCTATTGTGATATGATGAGAGCACATACTTTGCACACATAAGGCAGAGACCAAAGAACACAAATTCCACACACCACAAATTCTACAATCACAAGCATTGTAATGGACCAAACTATGCAATAAGGTATACAGATCCACCATTTGCCTATTGGGTGAAAGGAAGTTCTAGTTAACAGGTGTAGGCAACCTTGGCTCTTTTATGACTCATGGACTTCAACTCCCAGAATTCCTGAAACAGCATAGCTGAATTCTGGGAGTTGAAGTCCATGAGTCATAAAAGAGCCGAGGTTGCCTACATCCTGTGGATGTTATTATTGAAATAGAGATAGTTCTTGACTTATAACCACAACTGAGCCCAAAATTTCTTTTCCTAAGTGAGACAGTTGCCCCAAGTGAGTTTTGCCCCATTTTATGACCTTACTTGCCACAATTGTTAAGTGAATCGCTGCAGTTGTTAATTTAGTAACATGGTTTTTAAATTAATCTGGTTTCCCCGTCGACTTGGCTAGTTGGAAGATCTCAAAGGGGGATCAAATGATTCCCAGGACATGGCAACTGTCATAAATAGGAACCAGTTGCCAAGCATTTGAATTTTGACCACATGCAACAGTTATAAGTAAGAAAAATGGTCAGAAGTCACTTTTTTCAGTGCCACTGTAACTTCAAACGGTCACTAAACAAATAGTTGTACGTTGAAGACTAGCTGTATCATGCTTTATGTTTTTGTCTTCTGAGTTGCCTAGAGTCATAGGTTTGAGATAGGCAGCTGTATAAATTGTACGTCTCTCTGTCTGTCTGTTTGTCTGTATGTATGTATGTATGTACGTATTATACATAGATAGATAGATAGATAGATAGATAGATAGATAGATAGATAGATAGATAGATAGATGGATAAGCAAGCATGCCCATTTATCTTTATTCTGTGGTGCTAAACTCATGCCAGACCGCCAAACTGTGGTAATGCTGTTTCATTTCAGAACAAAGGTAGATTCTTGGTCAAGGCCATCATCAAGTAAGGTCACCTGCTGGCCCCACATAAGTTGCTTTATGGTATCAGATTTGTCAGTGCTTTTTATTCTGCTCTGTTTAAAACGGTCATGGTAGGCTGCGAATCCACATGAAATTTAATCCCTCCATTTAACAAAGAATCTAGTGAGATGTGTCAGATGGAAATAAGAGATAATTTAGATACATCTCAAACGGTTGCTTATGCCAGAATTCCTCTGCCACAAAACCCCAAGGAATCCTCATTTAGTGTGTCTATATGTAATTTTTATTTATAAAAACAAAATGCATGGAAAAATTCAAAAACAAACATCTTGCACTCCGTTTCCTTAATCAAAAGACAAGATCCCATCTATCCAAACATTTCCTTAGTCATCTGGTGAAGTTCATGACATATTTCTCAATTGATCCTTCTTCAATTGTTTTTCTTTACTTGATCTTCCCATTCCCTCAACTTCTATGCTGGTTGACTGACGTAATTATGGCTTCTAACTCTTAGTGGTGAAACTGGCATGATTGTCTGCCTGGGGATGGCAATGGGGCAACCTTAAGTATTAAGAATGGGGAGAATGAATTAGGAAAGCCAAATCTATGCCACTTCACTCAATATTAGAGGTGATTTGTACATGACACCCTCTTCTGATGACAAGGAATTTGAAGGTAAGAGATCAGTTTTATTAAGCAATTTATTCCATGCTCGGGGAGGGATATGAGACGGCGAATAACCAAAGAATTAATTGTCATACTTGGCCTGTGAAGACCTACCTAGTCACAGTTAATGCGGCTTTTGAAACTTTTGGTCCAAAGTCACGATAGATAGATAGATAGATAGATAGATAGATAGATAGATAGATAGATAGATAGATAGATAGATAGATAACACACAGTAGCAATTATAGCCTACAATTGCAATGCTGGTTGAAAATGTACAGATATGCCATAGCTATGTTTCATCTGAATTGAAGTCTGCCTTGTGTCCATGTTTTAAACCTAGACGGTAATGCATGCTGTGAATTACATGCATATCTGCCCATTACTTGTATTCTTATGCAGATATTTACTGCTCCTGTTGAGGGATTTCATCCCCAAATAAGACTTGTCTCAATCCCAGCCAGATCATTAACATCTAAAAATAGATAGAATTCTCCATTCAAACAGGAACTATAATGGTTCCTGTTTGGGATGGGGCAAATACCCTTTTTTTTTTTAGCCTATCTGTAAAATGCAGCAGCTCCCTGAACACTCTATGGAAGTAAATACTGAAGACCCTGCTTGTTCTGAGGATCCCATCCTTATTGGCTAAGTTGTGAGTCCCAGGAAAAAGAAAACTCCTTTTATTCCTCCCCAACAGCTAATGTGTCCATCCAGGGTGTGGTCTTCATGAGAAGACAAGAGGACAAGACAAGTCTGCTTATTCAGTTTCTTCTAGCCATCGTCAGAAGTTTAAGTTAAACAAAACATTTTTGTTAACCTGTTTGAACTGTCTTGACTGTGATGAAACAGATTTCATTAGCAACAAGTGTGTTCTCTTAAATTTCTTCACGTTTATTTTTCCTTTCAGTTGTAACATGAGCCCACAGCTTATGTTTTAAGATCTGCTTAGGAAGGTAGGCTTGTCCAGAGGCAGTAAAGCATTTGGGGGAAGTAAATTTGTCTGTCTTCACTTAAAAACTATCAGGCTGTTTATCTTCTCAGTAATGATGATGGTGCTTCCGCATAAAGTATCAAGAGGGATGTTGGTGCCAAAAAAAGGGGGGATTGAAATGAAAGTTGTTTTTAAGAGAGCTACTTATCTCTTACAGATGGCAACAGTGTCTTGTTAAACAATGGAAGCCAAGTCATGGTAGGAAAAAAAAAGCCATGTTAACTACTATGCACACAACCTCTATACTTTTCTGGTTGAGAATCAGCTGGCATTCAAAGTCTACAATTGAGCATTAGGATTTGGTTTCCTTTTTAATAAAGTGAAGAAAAATCTATAGAGATTAAAAGTTGGATGCAAATATAAAACAGAACCTGGGCTCATAAAGGTGATCTCTGACCTGCCTCAACACCCTCTCTTGTGGTGAAAGTGCACATTAATCCCACCAGGAAGCATTCTGTCCTTCTATGAGTTTGCTCAATTGTCCACTCTGCTTTTCCAGAAACAGTGGCACCCCAATACGCACTGTTAATTGGTTCCAGGAGACGCAATGACTATCAAAAATGATGAGTACCGAACAAATTTTTCCCCTATGGAAAAATATAGTGAGTCACAAGGCAGCCAACATCAGCAAGTTCTAGTTTGTGCATTGAGTACCAAACAAACGATGAGTACTGGGACAAAATTTTCACATCAAAATGTGTTGAGTACCAAATTTGATGAGTCTGAAAGCAGCTGAGTATCAAGGTACCACTATACACTGTTTTTTAGTTATCAGTATTCCAATATTGCTGGTAACTATACCTATTATATGAAACAACTAAGTCATAACTGCAAGCAGTACATGCACAATCTTTGTAATTTAGTTTATCTGCATGACTAGCTACCACATCTGGACTTGCTCAGGCAGGTGTTTCCCCTGATCTCAAGAACTAACAAAGACAAGAAAGTAAGGAAGAATATAAGTCAGTTGAGGTATCGCTCCCACAGCTTTCTCTTCCCTCAGTCACTTTCCTTTGACCTCCCCATACTCATGCCTCCATCTTCTCTGCCTCCTCCAAAATGTGGGCATACATGCCATTTAAAATCACCACTTACATGTGAAGTGGGAGTGTTGAAAATGTGAACACAAAATTTAAGGATGAAAACTCTTCATGACTAAAAATGACATTACATGTTCTCATAGCACTGGACAACGAGAAGGCCTTTAAATAGCATAACAATAAAACAATTGACAAAAAGAGACTAGCACGAAGAATGGCAGGAACGTGAAAATGAAGAGGAGACATAGATCAGGGGTGTCAAACCTTGGCAAACTTTAAGATCTGTGGATTTAAATTCCCAGAATTCCCCAGCTAACCCATTTTGGCTGAGGTATCCTGGGAGGTGAAGTCCACAAGACTTAAAGTTGCCAAGGCTGGATATCCCTGACATAGACAAAAATAACCATAGCTATATTTTCTTTTCCCATTCCCTATCTTCAAGTGGTTCGATCTTAAGCCTGAGAGTTGCATTTCCTTTCAGAAGAAAAACTTTTAGAAAGACTTTTTTTGAAATCAGGCAAAGTCTAATGGCTCCAGAGTGTTCAACGTTCACATGAAACCTTTTGGAACCTCATGTTAACCATGACTTTAGTTCTGTCACAAAACCTCTTGACAACAGGAATGGAATTGGTGAAACCAAGAAACCAGCCAAACTTTGCCTTTCTATTCCACCTTACTTGATGGTTTACCTCCCTCTCCTGGACCAAAGTAGGAGATTTGAAGTCAAAGGCCCTTTGAACTTAAATGTGCATTTTTTTTAAAAAAAAAAAAGGGCTAGCAAACCTATTGAAGCGGAAGGCAGAGAAGGAGTTTTCTGATGGAAATCTCAGTGAAGGAATTCTTCCAGTATAAATAGCAGCTCCGAAGATATTTTCACTGCAACTGAAAGATGGAAGGAAAAAGTTACATATTCACCCCACCAGCCCTTTATGATCCTGATAATGATCAGCTTCTTTCCAGTGCTACTATTTGCATTTTTGAAAGATATATGTATTAACCTAACAATACATTTAAAGGTAATATCATTTTTACCTTTTTCGTTATCCTGTAAGTTGCCACGATAGTAACCAATGCTTTGTTCATAGGCAATACAAAGAAGATATCAGGCACTTATTAAATGGCTTGCATGGATGCTGACATACACACAAAGGTACACAGATAATTTGGCACACTTAAGGTTTAATTATATTGGTATTCCAGGAGGTAGTAAATCATTACATATCACTCTGTTTGGTCTTGTTGCCTCTGCTTCTCTTTCTACGTGCATATGCCACAGCAAGTTATTATATCAATATGTCAGTAGTGTAAGTATAACCTCCGAACAGCGAATGTCCTTTAAAGCTCCAGAATGTAACACAGGCAGCTTAGTCCTGCCACTAACACGTGAATAGTAAAGCTGCCTCTTAATCCCTTGTGCTTATACTATACCAGAGGTACTCATTTTTCAATCCAGCTGGGAACAATCACAATAATATTTAAAACAGAGTAGAAAAATAATGTTAATGGCTCTAAATTAGTGGTATTAGCATCAAAGACATCTTACCAACTAGCCAGTGTCCTTTCTTTGAAAAGTTTCCAGTTCTATAACTATCAATACCAGTAAATTGGTTATCTGGAAGAGCCTTAAAACGTTGTCTAGTGTCTTTTTTTTTTAGATACCATTAACAACTCTAGGAAATCTTACACCAATATTCTAGCAGTTTATTCAAGATGCATATGACCTCGATTGCACAATTAAAAACTGCATCAGCATGTATAAGTGTGGAGAGCACCTATGCAAGATTTCAGATAAATGTCATTGCTCTATTCTGGAATATTCCCTTCCCTTATCTCTCTCTCTCTTACCCTGTATTTCTATCTCAACCAAGCTCACTGGCTGATTGTTATGTCCTCTCCTACCCTTTTTCTTCCTGAAAAGAAGAAAGACTTGCGCCATCTTATTATATGTTACCATTAGTTTCAATAAGATTATTCTGTCTATGAATGAAAACGTGTTCACTAATGCAAGTTTCTCTGGAGGTATCCACTTGATTTCTGCTTATTGCATGTCCTTTGCTTATTTCTTTTCCCAACATAAAATCCATTGGCTTTCCTTAAGAATGCTGGAAGGAGAAAAGAAAGACTTTGCATCGGTGGATATCACCAGCTGCTTAGCACTTCTAAAGGCAATCTTGCTATCAACATTGTTAATGCAGAATGGATAGTTTTGGTTAGATAATATGAATCAATTCTGTCACGAATTGCAGAATTCATTGCTACATATGGCAGCCTCGCTAGCAATGTTATCGTATTGTCAGCTGATAAAATAGTCTAAGATCTCCTTTGGCTGATGGTCATTCCTGTGATGGATGGTGGTTGCCATCAAAACTGATCAAGAGTAAACAATGTTTGATCAATTGTCTTAAAGCAGCTGCGTTTGCGCCTACCTTCTGGTGCTGTTTGCTCAAAGATAAGTCACAAGTATAAACAGGCCCAAGAATTAGCATTTTATTCGTATCTAAACTGAATTTGTTAGTTTGCTCAAGTCATTTCCTGCTTGAGGAAAAGAACAAAATGTCCTCCTCCTTCAGTTTCAAATACAGGTAGTCCTCAATTTACAACCATTCATTTAGCCACCATTCAAAGTTACAACACCACTGAAAAAAAGTAACTTACCACTGGTCCTCACACTTAGGTCTGTCGCAGCATCCCTAAAGTCACATGATCAGAATTTGGGCACTTGACAGCCAGCCTGTATTTACAATTGTTGCACCATCCCAGGGTCCTGTGTTCGCCACTGGCGACCTTCCTAGTTCTCTTTTGACAAGCAAAGTCAACGGGGTGAGCCAGATTTGCTTAACAACCACATGATTCACTTACCAACTGTAGCCAGGTCATCAAATTGGGCATAGCAACTATCTTGTTTAGCAATGAAAATTCTGGTCCCACCCATGATTGTACCTGCACAAAAGTCAACTAGATTGAGAGTTGAATGGGGGCTATTGTGTCCGGGATGCAAAATTCTAGACGGCCACAAGCTGACAGCAAAAACATACAGGAAAATCTAACTCTAAGCCAGTGTTTCTCAACCTTGGCCATTTTAAGACATGTGGACTTCAACTCCCAGAATTCCACAGCCAGCGTTGCTGGCTGTGGAATTCTGGGAATTGAAGTCCACATGCCTTAAAATGGTCAAGGTTGAGAAACACTGCTCTAAGCTAAGTTGCCTGAGTTGGAGCTTCCTTCAAAAGTCATGAGAGAAGAACATCTCTCTGATGCTCCTGAAGGCAGCTAGCCTGAAAATCAGAGGTCAGGATAGGCAGCCTTCTTCTCCAACAGCTTTATGCAGCCTCCCAGCATTTGCTGTTGGAGCCATTCTTGCCAATTATTGATCATGTGCTATTTATTAAAATAGGAGGAATAACTAGAAATATGGGTAAGGTAAAGTCTAATCATTGGTCAATTTAGCTGAGACTGTTCCTTCACTATTTACTTATAGCATCTTAAGGCTTTGCTGAGATGCCATAAAACTTCTCTTTATTAATGTTCTGTTGCTCAGTGATGGATGAATGGATGGCATTCCTTCATGATTATATTTGCTTTTTGTCGCAATTATATTTGGACTGTAATGCTGAGTAGGAGGATGGGAATTACCACACAACATATCTTAGATCAGGCCAAGAGCCACGTGTTTCAGTATTCTGTGTATAGGACACAATAGTCAGCCTTTAAGAAACTCACAGATAGGGAGTGAAAGGTGATCACCGTCAAGATTAGGGCTACCATAACTGGTCTGAAAAAATCCAGGAGACCACTAGATGGCAACAAAGAAACCCAGAATCCCATCTTTGCTGCCACTGAATGGTCATTTGAATTTTTGCAATCTATCTCTGAGAGCCCTAATTATGAGAGCCATTTGGTCTGGTGGTAAAGGCACCCAAGATAGAAATCAGGAGACTGTGAGTTCTAGTCCCACCTTAATCATAAAAGCCAACTGAGTGATTCTGGGCCAATCATTTTCTCTCAACCACAATTACATGCCCGAGCAGCATGACAGTTGGTTAATTCCTGTTGCAAACATTGGATCAATATTGAGTTGACCCAGGAAAAAAAGTAGACCATGGACTTGTGGGAAACCCTGGAGAAGGAAAAAAAAAAGAATCTGAGAGTCCTAATTATGCTATACAGTACAGACTTCCTTTTGCATTTCAGAATCTTTTTCTGCCTCAGCTTAAGGTAAAAGGGTACATCCAAACAAATGTTTAACAGTGAAACCTTTGCATAAGTATGTTTCATTTAATTCAATGGGACTTACTAATGAGTACAGTGAAACAGAACAGCAGTCTCCTCAGCTAAAATCAAGACAGTTTAACTGCAGCTTGATTCTTACATTGCAAAATGAGAACTTCTGCTAGAGCAGGGGTGTCAACTGGTGGATGCATTGCATGCAGGTCACGCCCATCCCGGCTCTGCAAAGGCAAAAAAGTCACGATATGTCACAATACGTCATGTGACATGATCAAGTTTGACACTCGTTTGCTAGAGGAAATCCAAAGGTTTCCATAGCAACATTGGAGTATTATGTACATAAAGATGAAGTGTTCTTAATAACTTTTATACGCACATCAGGCACAAACATGTTCTCTATGAAAAATACATGCCACTGGATATGTTTACTTCTATGTATTTTAGAGAGAGGGAGATGGTTGATGCTTGGGATGAGATCAGTTTTCTTCATCTCCACATGTGCATTTCTTCCCAGATGGACTTTAATCACCTGATCACAATTCAAGCACTCACATTTCAACAGGTTGCAGCATCCA
This sequence comes from Crotalus tigris, assembly GCF_016545835.1. Classification (NCBI taxonomy): domain Eukaryota; kingdom Metazoa; phylum Chordata; class Lepidosauria; order Squamata; family Viperidae; genus Crotalus; species Crotalus tigris. The sequence goes on along the minus strand of NW_024097531.1, from coordinate 606,460 downwards.
GCAGTCATGTAATCAGGATTTGCAAGCTTTGCAAATTCCCATTGGGGAAGCTAGGTTTGCTTAAGGGCCACATGATTTGCTTAATAATTTCCCTAACAAATGCCAAAAAAGTGGGTCTGACTCAACTTACAACTGCAATGGCTTGTGATGGAAATTCTACTCCCCATTGTGGTCATAAGTCAAGGACTGCTGTATTCATGCAAAATCTATGTATGAGGTTTGGCTCTTTTGAACCTCCTACAAATTGTTAGGCAGGCAGCCCCAGCAGTCATTCTCCTGATTCAAGTCCGTCCTTTGCTCATATTTAGTTGAATGTTTGATAAATGTTGAAATCAGGGGTAGTCAACCTTGGCTCTTTTATGACTCGTGGACTTCAATTCCCAGAATTCCTGAGCCAGCTGGGAATTGAAGTCCATGAGTCATAAAAGAGCCAAGGTTGACTACCCCTGGTTTAAATGAACAGAATGTATCTTGACAGTAATTGTGATTAAGTCACTGTTCCTTTCAACAGTCTAGCATTAGAGTTGGGCTTTACCTTTGAAGTAGTTCCAAAGGGTAACACCATCATTATCAATTAATTTAATATCTACTTATTCTCACTGAAAAAAACTCAAGGATGAAGATAATTTCTCCAACAAGGAAGCTAAAAGGTGTATTCTGCTGGGAATATCTTTGCCTTCTGAGCTGGAGTAAAGTGAAGTGTGGCCACACTTCACTTTTCCTTTCTTTTCTACCCTGTTACTCTTTGAGAAGAGAAGGCCCAGAATGCTGCCTAGATTCATTTACTTAGGAGTAATAAGAAGTCACTCAAAGAAACCCTTAGTAGGCAAAGAATTGGACTACGTGTGTATGGAATGCATTGTTATTTATATAAAGGCATATAGAACTCTTACTCCTCTTATATTTTGATGATAATCTTCACTTAATTTCATATATATATATATGAAAGATACGTGTATTTTTTGGCATGTTTCTTTTTATAACATATCAGGAATGAAATGTGCCCATTACAATAGTGACCAGGAAGCATTTCTATGAAAACAAGGTCTGTGTACTGTAAATTAGGGAAGTTCTTTTCAAAGTCCATCAATATTTACACTTCCTCGTGTGGCATTCAAAATGAACTGCTATTGTAGTTCATGCAACAGCAGCACAGATCAATATAATGCTTCCAAACCCATTAAGTAACTTGTGTTCTTGGAGTCCTGGGTAGCAGGTATAGCCTGAAACAGGGGTCATTTACTTTAAGCCAGTCAAAGTAAACAACTAACATAAATGTTCTAATATTCGTGGTATGTTGCTACAAATAACTATAAAAACTAAGCTGGAACTCTGGAAGCAAGTGGATACATTTGGGATTTAGTCTCTTCTGGATACTCTCAAAAATTATTATTGGGACATGAGGCCAATCAAACCACCCATGGATCAAGGGAAAAACTCAGTCAGGTTGCCCCCTTTCAGCCTCCATTACATCCAAAGTGCTCTTTAATACCTCCTCTTGGCTACATCGCTGATTATTTCCCTGGAAAGATTTTCCAAAGGAACACTGAACTGCAACCTTGGATCAATTACACTTTCTAAAATTGCCTCTAAGATATAGACAGAGTAGAAAAGCCTCTTCAGAGTATTTGGTTTGATGTTTTGCTTGGTAGGATGCAATCTTCATGAGTAGGAATATACACAGACAATGTATATTTGTGTATGTATATTCTAGAGATAGATAGATAGATGGATAGATGGATAGATGGATAGACGGATAGACGGATAGATGGATAGACAGACAGATATAGATGTTAGACAGATTTTATATACATATACATATAGAGAGAGAAAGGGGGAGGGGAGAGAGAGTTGTTGGAGACTGATAAGTCTCCAGAACAAGCCATACGCATCATGCCATCATATACATAATGCAAATTAAGTAACTCCTGCCATCTTCTATGATGTCATGACACGTATGATATCACTTGTACCCACCAATAGTCCCAAGGATTTCTACGCCTGACATACATCAAGGATAACATCCACTAGGTACATTGGTACCTGTGAGCACCCCATGGCACCCAAACAGCTATTGCTTTCAAAAAAGCCCGTCGACAAGGACTCCTGCTTTTTGAATAGGAATGTGAACGTAACACATTAAAAATGGATGGCAGGTGGACATAGAATGGATCCCACTTGATAAAAAGCCTCCAGGAAAGAGACCTAAAACAAGCTGGATCAATGACATCAGCGGGCCCAATTGGCAAAAGAAAGCTCAGGACCGTATAAGTTGGAAACATGTGGAAGAGGCCTTCATTTTGCAGTGGATAGACAATGACTAAAATGATGATGGTGATACACTGCCTAACATTTAATCACTGGGCCTAGAAATACAGGAGGCGTCAATGCAGGGCTAGATAGGTAGAAGTCATGGCTGCAAAATTAGGTGTTTATTTTTATATACTACCCCAGCTGACTTTAACTAACCTTAAAAAAAATACATTGGGTTAGTTCTGGTTAATATTTAGATGGGAGACTACAAGGAACCCCAGAACTTTGTTGGCTAAACTGATTAAGTTAAAAAAAAATTCCAAGGAAAAAGTGATTACAGTATAAATCACTTTTGTACTGCTGCCAAGAAAACGCTATAAAATCACCAGGAGTTTAGCTAGACTTGAGAATATCTTTACCTTATTTTAAATTTAGTAAACCAAACTGATGAGGCTAGAGAGCAGAAAATGATTAACCTGAGGTGTAAATTACACCATTTCTTTTCTTAGTCTACCCCATTTCATTCACCAGCTTTTGCTTCATTCTTCTCACAAAGTTCTATTTCTTTGTAATCAAAGGATTACAGTACAGAGCAGAATTATTTTATCCTAAAATATTATTTGTTCCAAAAAATACAAGCATAGCAATAGAACGCAAGAATGCAAACATACATCCAGACAAATTAAAAATGAATTGGAGATTTGCAAGACTGTTCTTCTTGAATCCCTACCAATTAAACCTTGAGGCAGAGGGCTTCTTAAGGGACGTTCAAATTAGAGTCCTTGATTTATTTTACACAATGAGATTTCCCTGCATAGTTACCGCAGTTTGGCAAAACACCACTGAAAATTACCGCCCTTCATTTCTATGACAGCAAAAGGAAGTAACGTGTGCTTTAAGTCACTGGAATTATTTATCATAGCAAAGATAAATAGAGGCCCATCCAACCACTGGTGCATGTAAAACAGCCAATATTTTACAAAGTTCACAGAGAGTTTGTGAGAAGCAATGACCCTGGAGGGTTTGGCTTAAAGAGAAATTGCAGACTGTCTCATAGTGTGCAGATCAGGTTTTTGGGATGCACTTAACACATTCATACAGATGATATATGACTCTGGGTTCTAGTGAATGGAAGCATGCCAATCTGAGGATCTACCATTATGGTGCAGAACTGTGACCAGAATAAAGGACCAGAATAAACAATGGCTTCTTCAGAGTAGAAGACTCCACACCCTGGGACTGAATTCTATAAAGTATAGTTCCTGCAGGGACATTTTTTTTTCTAAGGAGAGAGATCACTTGCTTGGCTTTGCTTGTTCATGCCTTTTAACCGTCACAAGAGGGAGGCAACTGACAAAACATGCAATGTCACACAAATACTCTGACTGATATAGTACAAAGCTTAAAAAGAAGCATACATGTTGATTTGGCTTTCTACTGAAGTGTATTGTATATTTTAATTTCTTTATTATACTATATTAATGATACTTTATAATGTAATTATAATACAATTTATATATTTTTAATATTAAGCACTTGAGTAAAAAAAAGGCAGCATCTTGCTAGTACATAACTAGTGCAAAGCGAATCAATACATTTAATCTGACCCTAACACAGCCAGAATAATTTGCCCTACAAATTAACTGACTTTGCCTAAGGATTATGCTATCAGCAGTCCTGCACGGTCCCTGAGCTTATTGAAATTTTATTTGTTTATTGGTTATTTGTTTAAAACCATTTATAATCTGCCTGTCCACAGAGAGGGGCATTTACATAGCCCATATGCAAAAGACAATCAAACAAAACAATCAAAACAAACATTAAACCACTCAGGTCCAGAGAAGAAAAACTGAAATCTAAGAAAAAGTTGGGGGGGGGGGAAGCAAGACTGTATGAGGTTTTTGAAAGACGCTCTTACAAAGTTGGAAACAAAATGGTGGAAAAATAAACCTCACAAACTACACACCATGCCGTTGTTCTAATATTAAATCTCTCAAGTTGTTTTCTTTTCCACAGAGGTTGTTGAGATTTGGGGTGAGGGGAGACAAAAAGTTAAAAAGTGATATTTGCCCAATCTACTCTTTTTCAGTAATGGGGTCTTTCCCCATTTGTACTTAACCATCCTTCAAATGTGCCACACTAATCTCTTTTCTCTGAGAACTCAAGGCAAGTTTACTGAAGGTGTCGCTTCCAGTGTTATTCCCATAACATTTTTATTTATTTATTTGTATCCCACTTTTATTATTTTTATAAACAACCCAAGAGAAAATATCCTATACAACTTCCTCTTCCTGTTTTCTCCACAACAACAACCCTGTGAGGTGGGCTGGGCTGAGAGAAAGGAACTGACCCAAAGTCACCCAGCTGGTTTTAATGGCTGAGCTGGAACTTGAACTTGCTCTCTCCAGTTTTCTTGCCGGGTCCCTTAATCACTAGATCAGGGTCCCCAAACGATGGTCCACGACCCAGGATCGGGCTGTGGGCTCTTAGCCAGCAGGCTGCAGAAACAGCTGGCCAGTGTGTGCATGTGTGGGCATGCATTTCCCCCCACTCACGCTAGCATCCGTGGCCCTGTTTGCGCGAATGGGAATGCTAGCGCGGGATGGGTGTCCACAACCTGTTTGCACATGCACCACTAGCCTGGGCAGTTTGCATGGCCTGTTTGTGTATGTGTGAATGGGCCGCTAGCCGCCATATGGGTGTGCAGCCATTTGCACATGTGCATGGTGCCAGCATATGCCACATGCAGGAATGGAGCTGCTAGTGCTGTGCTAGTGTGAATGGCCCTGTGCACGCACATATCAATTTTGAAGCTGCTCTCCTTCCCTCCGGTTTTTGAGTCCAGAAAGGTTGGAGACCTCTGCACTAGACCAAACTAACACTAGACCATGTTAACATAGTATAGTAGATTGGGCTGAGAAAGGACCTCTACAGTCAAATATGGACCTGATTTCAAACCTCTTTTGTCCAAAACCAACCCTTTGAGTCACTCTCCTACTTACAGCCATTCGTTTAGTGACCATTCAAAGTTATGACAGCATTGAAAAAAATGCTTGACAACTGTGTGATTCAGTTAACAACTGCAGTGATTCAGTTAACCATGGCAAAAAAAAGATCATAAAATGGTCATGATTTGCTTAACAACTTTCTTGATCAGTAACAGAAATTCTGGTCCCAATTGTGTTTGTAAATTGAGGACTACTTGTATGTCCATCACTCCAAAAACTGTTTGGTCGTCAGCATTCCTGATTTGAAAACTCCATGAGTTTTTAGTACTTCCTCATAATGCCCTAAAAATTGGGATGGAAAAGAGAAAGATTGCAGGAAGAGGAGAAATGACCACCACCATTGGGATTACAGTAAAAATTAGAAACTTGTACTTCTCCTTTATATTCTTCACCTGGAAAAAGAAAAATAAACCAATTTTTCCACCCAGCTGTGGGCAAATGGTTAAAAAGAATATTTTCAGGACATGGCACCAGTTGAAACAGATTGAGCTAAATCCATTTTATCTCTAAATGATGGAAAGTATAAGCAAAACAAGGATTTCTCCCAACAATAAAAATTCCTTCCTTGAAATAAGTACATGATTTATTCTTTTCAGCTACAAACAGAGCAGGATTGTGCTGAGTGGAGGTTTTGTGACTGTCTGCTTGGAGAAATTCAGGTGCAGTTGTTCACATTTATCCTCATCTGGGCCTACATGTGGTGTTCACCCTCAGCTGTAAATCAGTGACTGTAGCCCGTACCTCAAATTCTGCTCACGGCTTTTATAACTCTTACACTTTCAACAAAACAGCAATTTGATCATAAACCAGAAATGGATAGTGACAGAGGAATACGATGTACTTTACACACACACCAAGTACAATGCATCTCAAATACAACTGAAGACTTTTCTTTTCCTATATTTTCAGTTTACAGCACTCTAAAAAGAGATTAGTGGACATAGCTTGATTTTTTTTTCTTTACCGCTACATGTCTATAAACTGTTTAAAGATATGGATTATTAGCTTAATCCAAGAGTTCGATCAATGAGAGTGATTCCCATGCATTTATTTTTAATAAAACACTTCAGAAGCAAAGAATTTAGAATGAATTTAATGTGAAAAAGATGGTAGAGAGTTGGGGTTTTTTTTAACCAGCCATTCTTATTTGACATATATATCTTCAGAAGGGTAATCATCCTGCATAATGAAAACACCTTAGAGTAATTTAGAAGGAAAAGGATTCAAATCCTTCCCTATAATTCATCTAATTACAATTTTCCAGGGATGCTTTTCTTCTTTTTACGAACACTGTTTTAAAAAAAAACAAAACCCAAGGCATATAACATATAATAAATTGTTTGCTACTCAGATTCTCCCTCTCTCCCTCCCTCCCTCCCTCCCTTTCTCTCTCTCTCTCCAAGTCATTCTTGACTCTTGGCAACTACTTGGGCAAGTTCCTGCAGTTTTTTTTGACAAGATTTTGGGAGTGGTTTACCATTGCCTGCTTCCTAGGGCTGAGAGAAGGTGATGGACCCAAGATCACCCAGCTGATTCCGTGCCTAAGGCATTACTAGGCCTCTGAGTTTTTGGCCTGATGCCTTAACCACTATACCAAACTGGCACTCATCTCTCAACAAAAACCTGTAGGCCATACTCTCTTTTATAGAACTACATGGCAAGCTAAAATCATGTAGCACTATGCTTTTTTTAAAAAACAACAACAACATGATTCAGTTAAAATTTTTGAAGTGCTCTGATTAGGATGTTCTCAGGCAGGTTTAGGGCACAATTTTAGAAACTTTGATTTTTTTACATTATAATAGTTAATCAGCCAGCTTTTCACTGTTGATCCGGGAACTTGTTGATGGCACTCCCTTATGTTGCAGGACAACAATCCAGAATGGAATTTAAAATAATAGTTTAAGGCAAGTCATGGCCTACCTATAGCAGAGCTCCTCAACTTTTCCCGCATTGGCAGCATAGAGGGAAAGGGAGAAACAGGGAAATATGTGCACTCATGTGCACACATGCACATGCGCAAGGGGTGCATACACAACAACAGCGCTAGGATCAGTGCGCATAAGCAAGTGGGCTGCACACACCTGTGGCAGGGCTGGCAGTGGCACTGGTCCCCGCACGCATGCACAAATGGGCCACTAGAGCACACACACATGCACAAACTGGCCGCTAGCGCCCACGTGGCAGCGCTAGCGTGAGGCGGGATGCGTGCACACGAGTACGCACTCACCAGCCATTCCTGTGGCCCGGTGGCCAACAGGCCGCGGCCTGGTACCAGGCCACAGCCCACAGGTTGGGGACTCCTGATCTATAGGATGTCTTCCTTTCATATTCTTTAACTGGCAGGGGTCTCCATGCACATGCTATTATACCTTTCAGGGATAAGAGATCACCTAGACCAGATTTTTTTCATTTTTCTATCTGTTACCTAGACATGAAAGTTAGAAGAAAGATCCTGAAAGAAGCCCATGGCAAACATACACGTCCATGAAGTTACTAGAAGTCCTACTCAACTCAAGGAAGTGTTTCATAAAAACAACACATCAAAATGCTTTTGAACCCCTCTTAAATGGGTGAAGATGAAGATGCACCTAGTCATCATTTTAAAATATGTTTTACTGTTAAAAAAGAACATGAAAGAAGATGATTGAGAGAAGGTCCCAATGAAGTTGACTCGCTCTATAACTGTAGGACCTTTCCCCACATGAACATAACAATACCCTGGCAGTATCTATTTTTTGGCTTTGTCCCTACGTCATTGCCTTCCTCTTGACCCCATCCCAGGAATGAGGCAGCTTTAAGACTTCCTTGGCCATTTCAGTGTTAGAACAGTGTTCTTTTCTTAAGCCAACAGCCTCCAGTGTCAGCTACAAGGTGTGTGTAAACCTTGTTACGCTTCACTGCACATTATGTCAGAGGCGAAGTCAGGTGATTTTCTTTTTAATTTTTATGCGTTACAAACAAGGTTCAAATATGCTAACTTCATGATTGTGCAACTTCTTCACCCAAGCAAGGAAAAGCTATCAGTTTTTCTGGGTTTCCAACAAAGAGCTTCTTCGTCCCTCTTCTGCAAATCATTTTGGCATTACCTTTCACCTTTCTGTCGGGAAATTTCTCCTTAGTTCTAGATTGGATCTCTCCTTGACAACTTTCCATTCATTGCTTCTTTTTTTCCTGTCTTCAGGTGCTTTGGAGAATAGCTTGATGCCCTCTTCATTGTGACAGCCCCTCTTGGTTTCTTTTTTTTTTAATGTTTGCTTCTTGCTGGCATTTTTGTCCACATGAATGAATCTCCTCTGACACCACCTGCCCACTCTACTTCTTTTTTTGTGTGTCTCGGGAACAGTGTGTCATAGGGGCATTAATGTAAATGCCGCTCAGATGTAAATCTGTACGGCTTCAGGAGAGGAGAGGAGAGCTTCAGGCAAAGCCAACAAATTGTTGCATTGTACTTTCCAGGTTGTGGGGGCCACGCTCAGAGAGTACACAAGATTTTTATGGTGGGCTTCCCAAAGGCATTTTTGCCATTGTGGTAAGATCCACTCTTTTCTCTCTCCATCCCAGATAATTTCTCGGCGTCACACAAACCAATTGAAATGTGAGCAGGAAGCTTCACTATCACTATTCCTTCCTTCTGTGATCTCTGTGATCTTTTAGAGAGAGAGAGAGAGAGAGAGAGAGAGAGAGAGAGAGAGAGAGAGAGAGAGAGAGAGAGAGAGAGAGAGAGAGATTTTATTAGATTTTATAAGGATAAAGGGGAAGTGGGGTCAATGGTGGTGTAACAAGGAGTGACAAACAAAAAGGGTTAGACCAGGGGAAGGGATAGGTATAATAGTGGGGTTATCCCCACAACAAGTCAACGCTTTAGCAAGTAAACCTGTCCGGATATACATATTCAATCATAATAATTAATATAAAATAACCATACTTAATATATTACTAATATATTGCTAATTAATCATAATAACATTAACATATTGGTGTATTACTTATTAGTTATAATTACTTGTAATCTTTTGATGGTTGCGTGAATGAGCTCTCTCACACTACCAAAGCTTTCCAGTTGTCCAAGTAGGCTGGCCCACGATCTAATGGGATTTGTTTGAGGTTAATTTAAGAAAACTATGGCTTGGCTTGTGGAGTAAATTAGATCCCATTGTGTCTTCCCAAGGCATTCTTCTGAAATTGGAGGGGCATCCTGGGAGAAACCTGTAATTCTGTCGTTGTTGCTTTCTGGAAAATCTTTACAGTATTCTGACCTAAGGGGTGGCCCGTTTCTGCTTTCCTAATGCACACATACACACACCGAACAAAGAAAAAAGGTACCTTGATGTTTACACAGGTGAGTTGAGGAGGGGATTTGAAAAGAATGTCAGCAGCTGTGCAGAAGAAAAAATAAGAGATGTGAATTGTGACAACAGGTCTGCTTTTGACATTATTCTATTTAATATACACATTGGGGGGGGGAAGATGAATGCTGCGCTGGTGAAAGGTGAACAATGTACCTGGATGACAACCTCCAAGGTTGATGTTCTTCACACAGAGAGGAATGGGTGCTTATGCACCTAAAATACTCACCTTGCCAGCCCTCTCCAGCATGGTGCAATGCTCACCTTCCAGGGTCATCTTAACGTCATAATTAGCACTATCAGCCTTGTAACTAGCACTGAACATGTTACCTAGTCACGTAATGAAATGCCTGCAAGAAAACAACTAAGCTCAGAGAAGGTCAGGACTCCACAGGGTCAGCTACCATAAGTTGACAGGAACCCTGCCTCTCCATTGAGGCAGGCTATGTTAGATGGCCCCTACATCCAGGCATTTTTCCCTCTCCTTTTTTTGCATAAAAGGGTTAATTTAGAATTGCACAGAAGTGCTTGATAAATCAGGACTTTCTGTTCCACCAGCCAGCTTGCTTCTATCTTGATAGACAAGGCATGAGTACAATAGCACCCTTTCTGGGTAGCTTCAAAAAGCAGCAGTGTCCAGCCTTGGCAACTTTAAGACCCCGGGCTGGCTGAAGAATCCTGGGAGTTGAAGTCCACAAGTCTTAACATTGCCAAGGTTGGACACTCTGTACTAAAGTATTATGAAACAGAAAAGTCTTCTCTCTTTGCTTTCCCATTCTCTGTGTAAGTAGAACAACCTTCACTTATATGCTTTTTCTCTATAGGATTCCCCTTCTCCTTCCTCCAACTGAAAAAAATAGTCTTAGGTCCAAGGAGCCCACAAAGGGCCTTTCTCCATTGTTGAAGTACCCATCCTTAAGTCAGCAGAAAACAAAAATTCCAATTCTTTCCGTCATCACCCATGTGACCTATTGCTATGCACTCGACAAGGAGCTACCCTTGAAGAGTATCCAGAAGCCCCAGCTAGTGTAGAATGTGGCAGTATGAGCAGTTTGGGATGCCCCCAGAGTGTACGTGTAACATCTCTGCTACCTGAGATGCACTGGATGCAGGTCTGCTTCTGGGTCCAATTCAAGGTGTTTGTTATTATCTTTAAAGCCCTTCATGGCAAGGCCTTATTATCTTGTCCCTATCTTGGTCCAATTTGGTCAAGCAGGGAGAATATATTGCAGATCCCATCCAAGAATGTTGGCTTGCGAGATCTGGGAAGGGAGCTCTCTCTGCTGCTGCCCCCACCCAATGAAACATCTTACCTTTAGAGGTGAGGCAGACTCTGCTTCTTCTGGTCTCCTGGAAATGTGTCAAGATCTAACTCTGCCAACTGGCATGGGGAATCGAAGAGTGGCATGAAACCCTAGAGTTGGTTGATAGCTTCAGGTGTGCCCCTTCCCCATTTTTATCCTTTATAATTCTTAAGTTTTTAACTCTGCTTTTAATATTTTTTTAACTATGTCTCTTTTTATGGATTTTATTTGTAAACTGCCCAGGGGTCACTTAGGGCGAGAAATTTGGTACAGAAATTTGTTAAATTTGCCGACCCAATTGCTGATTCCTATTCTGCCTCCATTGTCTGTTCCAATTTTCTGACTTCTCCCTATCAAAATCCAAGCAGAAAGCATTAACATTCTGGGGAAAGAGTGCAAATGGCGATCACATGATCAAGGGGCACCTTTTCTTGAGGCTGCCTTTAATTGGAGCCATCATTAAGCAAACAGTTGTAAGTCAAGGACTACCTGTAGATCAGTAGTTTGGGAAAGGGTGTGATTGATGGATAGATTGATTGATTGATTGATTGATTGATTGATCGATCGATCAATGCAATGTTTCCACAATGACTGACTGTTGTGCAAATTGAAACTTGGGGAAAACGCACACTCATTTCCCAGCCTAGGCTCATTTAAATGAAATCAGCTCCTGTCAAGAAGTTCACAAGCTGCCAAAGGCTGGTCCCTTTAGCGGTCCGACCACTTAACTGACAAAACATTTGTGAAGGGCTCGGCATGTAACCCATGAGCAAAAGTATCAAATATCTCTAAACATATATGGATTAAGATGGTGAAAAGGTGAAATTTCTTCTCCTAGCCAGGGAAGGTGAATATTTTGGGGGGGTAACTATACTGCAAGCTTTTTTTCATTCCTTTTTTTAATGCCGGTTGACAAAAGACAAGTTGATTTTAGCTGAATGCATTGACGTCTTAAAAGCCTGCTTTTGTTGCCTCTCAACTTGTAACTCAACAATTAAGCAGCTTCTATGTGGACTTTTCTCTCTGTTGGCTTGACTTTATGGGCCAGCGTGTTGATATGAAATTAGACAGCACACTTTTCTGCTTCTCAATGCTTTTTTTGGATGAGAATTTTCACAATGCTCGGCTAATCTTTCTTGACTGATGGTTTATTAGCATGGATGACAATTTAAATCCTACATGGACTATATTAATCCATCACCTGGCTTTATGATACATATTTTACTTTTAGGCTTATTGAGATTCTCTTTCAAAGTGATTTGTTGGGTTTTTTTTCAAAAAAGGGGGGGTTTGAAAAGATAGCTGTCAGAGCTTGTCATCAAGGTCTGTAAGTATGTGCAGAAGTAGTTTTCTGTTGCATTTTATACAAATGCAAGAATAGAATCTGGGCTGTATTCTGCTACATTTTTCTGTTAAATGAGAGCTTTTGAAAGAAGAGGTGTGCACTAAGTCTCCCTCCTTATGTTATTTTTGTGGAGTTTTGTGGAAGGACAATGCTGACATGACAAAAAATATTGTCCAATTTTTCTCATACAACTTGAAAGAACAATAGTAGAAAACTGTAATACTTGGCAATAAGAACGGCTAGAGCAAGATGTTGTCAAATTTACTTACTCCTACTGTGTCGTTAAGGAGAGAAATAACATACCAGCTGCAAAAATAATAGAAAAATAATGCAAAACAGTTGTTCCAAGTGTTTTCTGTTCTGATCGCAACATGATCTGAAAGCAACTTTCTTTCAAAGAAAGAAATCAGAGCAAAAGGAGAATTTTGAATATATAGCTTTAAAACTCGACCATTCACACTACCTATGAATTCTGTGAAAAAGAATCAAACAAGAACTATAAATATTTACCATAATTTACAATATTTTGAAATGGGGTAGGGTTTTGGAGGGAGGTTGTTTTTTTTTTTTTTTTTGAGGTAAAAACCTTCCTAATGGTAGACTATTTTAATGACACAATCGATCTAAACTTATAAAATTTTGGGTAGGGCCACTATATTTCAATTAGAAAAGAGAACTTCAGAGACAAGAGCAACTGCCAAAAGGGTGAAGTCAAGAATCTTTGAATATTTAATTTTATCTAATGTTTTATATTCCAGTGATTCCTTTAGACTGCATTCTGTTTCAAAATGGCTTGGATGTAAGAAGAGATACAAAAATAAATTAAATAAATAGAGCAGGGGTATCAAACTGCTGGCCCATGGGCCGGTTTCATCATACCGAAGCCGAGCCCACCCCATTGCCAGCAATGCAAAAAGAGTCGCAATACGTCGCAACACGTCACGTGACATGGCGAGTTTGACACCCATGAAATAGAGGAAAAAATGAGAACCAGTGTGACTCTTAAGATGTTATCAAAATAAACTGGATTCATAAATCCTCTGAATCAGGGGTGTCCAACCTTGGCAACTTTAAGACATGTGGACTTCAAATCCCAGAATTCTCCAGCCAGTCATGCCATTTTTTCCTCCAAAATGTGATTAAGCTGCCAGTAAAAGGCCTTACACATCCAAATTAACCTTTATTATACAGTAGTTATTGAAAAGGTGAGCCTGGATTTCAGGGGGAAAAAGATAGTTAAAAGGCACTTCCTGTTTTGTTTCCAGTACTCCACAACTGAAATGTATCTTGAAATGCAAGAAATAGATGCTGGTGAATAAAACATAGAAAATATAACATACAGACATTTTTGAATGTTGTAAATATGTGGGGGAAAATCTGTTGCAAGGCTTAAAGAACAAAAATATTATTATTAACATTTTGAACTTTTCTCCTAGAAAAAAAAATCAGGCAAATTGCTTACTATTCAGAACCATCCTATCATTCAATAATATAGTATACAGGACCATGCCTGGCTTAAGGCTGAATTTCTACAGTTGACATTCAGTGACATCAACAATAAAAAAATATAAAATGATATAATTCTAGCGTGAAACAAATCTGGACTGCTTGCGGGAGAGGTTCTACCATTTTATGGTGACCTGATGACATGTCGTAGAACATTTTGACTATTATCCTTAGTATTTCAAAATGAAATTGTGTAAGAAGAATGGTTACAAAATGGGACATCCACGGATGGGGAGCCCCCAGAATGAAAGAGAGTCTTTCCAGCTGGAGATATCATAGATTGGATCTGAGATCTTCTCTACTGTAGCAAAGCCATGTTCAATCCCTGAAACCTCAATGCAGAGTTCTCTTCTGAAATTTGAAGAATTGTTATTGGTCCAATTTAACAGTATTGACCTAGAGCAGTGATTTTTCAGCCTTGGCAACTTTGATGTGTGGACCTCCACTCTCAGAATTCCTCAGCCAGCTTGAAGTTCATACACCTTAAAGTTTCTAAGATTGAGCAAAACTAGTGCAGATGAATAAACGGACCAATTTATTAAAAGGCAGCACTCTGGGTTGAACACACTCGTACACAATCATACCCTCATGCACAACTATTTTCAGCTCATGTTTATTATACAAATCCCTAACTACAATTTTGTTTAATATATCTAGGGTGGGGAGGTTGCTTTTTCTTTTGTTTTGTATTCTATTACTTTGTTACATTAAACTTCCCACACAGCTCTACTGTTCAACAGTTGTTACGGCTCTTTATCCTGCGAATGACATAGGGATTTTTGCTCAATAACTGGTTGGTTTATATACTCAAGATGAGTAGCATTCAACAGCTACTTCCTCTGTGTCCGACCATCAACCTGGAGAATATCGAGACCTGTCAAGCATTTTACTTGTGTTTATTTAAACCTGGGGATAACTTCTTTGTGTGCATCAATTCAGTATTCCAAAAATGTAGGTAAGTGAAATTGTGGCTTTTTGCCAGGATGGAAAGCAGTAAGATAGGATTGAGGTGACAATAAATAAGTAAACCTTTCCTATAGACAGGTTATTAACATGGTACAATCCATGCTAAGCTTCCTTACTGTAATGCCTGCTTCAGTTTCTGAATTACAATTAAGAATTATGTCTCCCAACAGTTTTAGGAGACGATAAGCAGCCTTCAGACCTTGGGCTGCCATTTAATTTTATTCAGAGTCATAAATAATGTATATTTTTTTGACAACAACATCCGATCAAGTGAGTTGTAATTCACTTACAGCTTTGAATATCATGTTTTAGACTGAAAAGATATTGCAGGTGGTCCTTGGTTATAACTGTTTGTTTAGTGACTGTTCAAAGTTACAATATGGTACTGTGAAAAGTGACTTATGACCGTTTTTCACACTTACGACCATTGTAGCATCCCCATGGTCACGTCATAAAAATTCAGATGCTTGGTAACTGACTCATATTTATGACAGTGGCAGTGACCTAAGGTCATGTGATCGCCTGACAAGCAAAGTCAATGGGGAAGCCAGATTACCAACCGTGTTACTAACTTAATAATTGCAGCGATTCACTTAACAAATGTGGCAAGAAATGCAGCAAAACTCACTTAACAACTATCTCACTTAGCAACAGAAATTTTGGGCTCAATTGTGATCATAAGTCAAGGACTACCTGTGCCTGACATCTTTCTCAATGCTCTAATATCCTTCTGCAAACAACTGCTTTTTTGAATTAAGACCATTTGAAAGCAGAATTGCTACGTGGATGGTGTTATTCTCAAAAGCATCAAGGGCATTCTTCCACCTGTTGCCTTCCGGAGTTAGTACAAGATGAGATCAGAAAAGTCAAGATGGGGGCTTCAACCGTGCAATTCTAGCCTTACTTTTAAAAAAAAAAATATGTGTCACACAACTCAATGAAGAATGAGCAGAACATCAAGCACATACCTTCCATCTTGACTTCTTTTAGCTCTACTGTGGACATCCCTGTTGGCATCTGTGTGGTTTCATACTTTAATATCCTATGAATTGTAGGGAATACAATGGAACGATTGGTTTGTCTTCAAAAACAAAAAATAAAATTTATGTTCTAGCTATGTTCTAGTCTCTGTTACCAAATACAATAGGCCTCTGTTCAGCAACATTGTATCTATTACACAAAGCAACCTCAGCTTATGCACATTACAGTCCCCTGACCAGGAAAAAAAAATCTCTGTTGCATAGAAACCTGATGAATTAATGCATAAAATCATCACAATATATAAACTATGATAAACTCTGGGCTTAAAATCCCAGCCGCCCCCTAGTAGTGGCTGCCAGGAACTCAGATGATGTCTATGGAACCCACTGCTCATTGAGAGTTTGTACCCCCAGATGTGCACAACACTCCCCCCCTTGCAATAAATAAAGTGTGTTTGAGAATGGAAGCCAGGCCCACAGCTGCCTGGCAGTCCAGAGACATTCCATAAAGACCTCCTGGAAGCATCAGTCTTGAGAAGCCACTCTACCAAACTGGGACTCAAATGCAGCTGCTTCGGTCTAATTCTTCTACAAGAGGCAGACAATCATCAGTGGAAAAGCGATGCATCTTACTGGACTAACATCTTGCAGGCAGCAATATGAGCATGACAGCTGAGGATATCAGCAAAGGATTTGAAGAACCTGACAAAAACTTCTGTAAAGCAATTATTATCCAAGGCAACAATTGTTAGATAAGAAGCATTGAGGGAAGTTAGCCCAGAGAAGGAAATATTAAAAGGGAAGGAAAATATATTTTTCACCAAAAGGATTTTTAAAAGTATTTTTTGAAAAGCAGAAACCAAACCTGGCCCCAAATCTATCTCTCTGCCCCAAGCAAGAGCTAGCCCCATACAAATGCAGATGTAAAACTATCAGAAAATTGAAGCCAGAGCACTCAAGAAGACAAAGAGAAAATCTGCATGCCCCACCCAAACTCTAGGAGTCATTAGCCCCATCACCTGGGAAGCAGGATATGATAATAGGATTAAACCACAGATATCAAGGCCTAGACAAACACTCAGAAACAGCCCCAAGGTTCATGACACAGGAAACTATTCCAAACAAGGCTAGAGGGGATATAAAAACCTACTACCTATGTGCTCAACTTCTCTTTCCTCTCCTCTGCTCTTTCTTGCAAGGACCATCTTCCTGCTTCTTCAATAAACTGTAACCTTCTTCCCAAAGCAGTCACCATGTTGCTTATTTATTCCCGGCTTGGATGAACCAGAATGAAGACTTACTTCTGACAGCATGTATAGATGATGCTAACTATCCATCTGAGGGATGTTCTGTGAATTATCATGTAAACGCTTTGGATTTGGTTGCTGTTGCTGTTACAGTATTCTACCACTGATATTGTTTTACATAATAAAAACCTGCATCATATTAGGAAGATGAAATGAGCTGAAAACAAAGCATGGGACTTCATCAACAGACATCTGAATGTACTTAGAAGGACAGCAGTATCCGCCAAGCGCCAGCTTTCCATCTCTGCTTCTTTTATCCTCAAGCTTAGCAATAAACTAACACTCCTTGGTTAAAAAGTCAGGCGGGACAGATGTACCATGCAGCTAGTCCAGGATCTGCTTCTGTCAAGCCCAAACATGCACCCTGATCACCGGAATTGCCTGTCTTTAGAGAAGCTGGTATAAGCAACATGTAGTATAATTCAACAGCAAAGATTTCTCTCCTGATCAGTTTTGTATATTGAAATAAACAAGTGTCAAGGCTCAGTCTACAGTCCCTTTCTCTTTAAAATAGTGGAAACTGTTTTAAAAACTGGATGCCATCCAATCAGCCATAGATTAGATCTGAGCTAGAGCCAAGTGCCACGGGCGGTAATGTAAAAATAAAGGAGAGAACTCCGTTTCCAGAACTCAGTGGGCGAAGATTATTTTCACACCGTGGTGTTATGATGTAGAAAAAAAACGCAGGCAGGCCTGCATTTTCCCCTCCCCAGTAAACTGCAAAGCTCTCTTATGATTGGCACTTATGAGTATTTGGGGGCAGAAATCATTACATTAAGCTGTGTAACTGCTACTTATTTCATATGAATTTCAGCATGTTTCAGAGAGAAATCACACTTCGAGAAGTAAATTCCACAGTTTCAGTTTTCTGCAGCTCAGAATGGAACTGAACTGAAACTGTAAAAAGATAAAGTTCAGTAAACATTAATTTATTTTTAAAACTCTCTCTGTGTGTCTGTCCCAAAGGTGCTTTCTTGACAGGCAACTGGACTTTGTTTTTCCTTGAAGATGTTTCACTTCTCATCCAAGAAGCTTCTTTAGTTCTGTTTTTCAGTTCATCCAAACTTTTTGGATGAAAAGTGAAACATTTTCAAGGATGCCTTTTGAAAAAGCACCTTTGGCACAACCATGACAGATGACTGAGAATCTAGACAAGTCTGTGTGTGTGTGCGCACGCGTGTGCACGCACACATGCGCATCACATGCTGTCATGCATCTGTGTGTATCCTCATCAGTTGTCACCTTCTCAGTGAATATGACATGCTTTTAATGATAAATTGTTTGGAGAAAATAGGAAGAGAGGGAGAGAAGGAATAAGCACTCAGATTAATTATACTGATATGAATTCAGCACTAATACCTGTGATTTTTGTTTGTTTATTGTTTTGCCTACAGATGGATCTCTTCCTCTATTCAGAACCTAGTATTTACACCCTGGATACATCTAATCTGGAGAAGCATCACATCCATCGAAAACTATATTTTCTGGATGAGCCGCATTTATAGTATTTACGAGAAATTACAAGCAGAACTTAAAATATGATGGCTCAGGGACTCTCTGTCAACGTTGTAAACATTGGATGTTCCTGCTCTGACAACTGATGAAAATTGCAGCCATTTTCTCTTTGCTTTTAACAGGTGCAGAAGGGAGGGGTTGAGATAAATGCTCGAGCTCAGCTAGCCATAATAATAACGCTGCTTTGTGGGAACCCAAGGACGAACTGATAACGTTTTGGCGGGCTGAGGAACTGGGGAGAAAGCTCGTGCTTTAGGCTAATTGGAGAATGTGATTTATGACAGCTTATTGGGGGTGGGAATTGCACTTTGTTACTTTGTATCCAGGGGAAGGGAATTTGGTTTTTGGGTTCAACTATGTAGTGCCGATACTTTGTTTCCTGAATAAAATGTTCTTTAAGGAAGAATTTTTGCCTTGAAGTTCTTTTGATGGGTTTCATCTATCGGAACCATGACACTCTCTCTGGAAAAGACATGAGCGGCTGGTTACAAAGCAGCTTAAAAGGATACAAGTTTTTTGAGCTGAAAGAAAGAAGCGATGAAAGTAGACATGAATGAAACCTTGGAACATATCCAATAGAGTGAATGAGGGAATTTCTCCTCATTCCTTTCCCTGAGAGAGGAAGGCATAAAACTGGTGAAAGAAATGGAGAGTAAAATTGGAAGGGAAAAAAAAATAAGTGCAGGGAGGTATCTTCAAATATCTGGATTGCAGCTGTACCTGTCAGGTTTGGGTATAATGCCGTCGCTAAAAGAAAAAGGCAAGATTCCCTTGCACTGGACTGCCTCTGACTCTTGCTTGTTCTTGCTTCTGATTCTTTCACCTGTGGCACCTTCTGAAAGAAATTGGCCAAAGTTGACAGCCATGCTCCAGAAAGAGTTGAAAAGCCAGTTTGTTTCATTTTCTTTTACAAAGAAAGAGTCTTCTGCTCTCCAAGATAATCAAAGTCAAGCGGTAGAAAAGACTACATCTAATTCACACTAAGCTGCAAAAATTGATCCATAATTACTGACACGGAGAGCCTAGCAAAAGTTATTTGGTTGACAATCTCTTCTCTCTTCATGATATTTTAATAGACAACAGGATAATAGAGTTGGAAGGAATGTTGGAGGTCTTCTAGCTCAACCCTAGCTCAAGCCGGAGACCCTATACCAGGGGTAGGCAACCTTGGCTCTTTTATGACTCGTGGACTTCAACTTCCAGAATTCCTGAGCCAGCATGGCTGGCTCAGGAATTCTGGGAGTTGAAGTCCACGAGTCATAAAAGAGCCAAGGTTGCCTACCCCTGCCCTATACCCTTTCAGACAAATGAAGGTCCAATCTCTTCTTTAAGACCTCCAGCGTTGGAGCATCCACATCTTCTGGTGGCAAGCTGTTCCACTGATTAATTGTTCTAGCTGTCAGGAAATTTCTCCTCAGTTCTAGGTTGGTTCTCTCCTTAATTAGTTTCCACCCATTGCTTTTTGTTCTGCTTTCAGGGGCTTTGGAGACTAGGTTGATGCCCTCTTCTTTGTGGCAGCCCCATAGATATTGGAAGACTGCTAATAGGAGAATGTAAAAACCATGCCCAGCGGAAACACACATAAAACCATTCTGAAAGGGCAAAACAATTTGTGGGGTAGAATTTAATTACTTATTTCTCAAATTTATACCTACCATAGACTTTTGAATACTTACAGTGGCTAAGAACAGAAGCTAAAAGCCATCCTATACAACAGTGATAGTGAACCTTTTAGAGATCGAGTGCCCAAAAACTGGCCCTGCCCTCGCTCCACCCCCCTGCCCTGCCCCCGCTCTGCCCCCCCAAGCCCACCCCGCCTGCCCACAGGACGGCAGATCGCCCAGGCAGCCCAGCAGTGCTATGGTGGCCACACCCTCTGCCCGCGCCCTGCAGCATCAACTGCATGATGGGGTGTGAGGGCAGAGTCTTGTCTATGCTGCCTGGCTGCCATGTCCTTGGCTGTGTTGCGCCGTGTGGGCCGTGCTCGAGGTTGACTCTCTTTCAGGAGGGCTGCTGGAGAGGAGGGAGTCACGAGGGAAGGTAAGGCTGGGGCAATGTCACGTGTGCCCACAGAGAGGGCTCCGAGTGATGCCTCTGGCACCCATGCCATAGGTTTGCCACCACTGCTATACAATATCCATGTCAAAAATTTAAAACATACACATAAAAACAATACATCCACTAAATACCAATGAAACACTGGGGTCCTATCACTCACCACACATTTTAGCACACATTTCTCTGAAAGACAATATATTTAGCGAACCGATCCTGAAGATTTTTCTCCTGGAGGAAGCTTACCCCTTTGGTAGCATTGACACTAAGCCTGTTTATATCATAATTTCAAAACAAGCCATCAATGACTCAGTTATAATTTCTATTTTCTAAAAAAGCAATTACAATGATTCAGCAATAGCCTGCGAGGAACAAAAGGAAATGCTTTCCCCTCCCAATCAAATAGCTTTCTATCCCTGGGCCGTTCCCTGGTCTTGTCTTAAAGGGTTATCCACCCATCCTTGAGTCAGCAGAAAGTCATCTTGGCAGGCAGTGTGATTGCCTTGTCCTGGGGTTTCGCTTTATCCCCTTTCAGTATGTGAGAAAAACATCACCGTTGCAACAACAATGGCAATTTCAAAAGCCTAGGGTTATTTCAGCTACAAATGCTGATTTGCTGGGTGGAAGACCAGGTATTGTATCTCAGCATGAGCTTTACTTGAAGCAAGGATGTCCACTGGGGGGTCAAAAAAAGTCAAGATGGCAACCAAAGTTGGCCATGCCTTCTTTTCTGCACTAATTTAGGGTTGTTCCTATAAGAATAAAATATATTTATCTCCTTCTATTAAATCTCTTATCTGCTTTGATGCTTCACAATAAGTGAAGGAGAATACAACCTAGGTCAATTTGGGCAAATTATAAATCCAATGATCAAATGTTTGTTCCACCATTATTTTGTTCCCATTAACAGTTATTGTATTTTAGCTGAGGATATTGAGAAATGCAGTAGAAATGAGGAAGTATCAAACTCAATGGAAATGGAACAGAAAAAAAAGCTGAGAAGCAGAAAAAAAATATTGTAGAAATAAGCTGATAGCAGTGATGGCTTGGAGTGGAGCTGCAATCTCTGAAAATGGAATTTATACCTTGGATCTATTCCTGAATAGCAATTGTAGTCAAGGTCTTGTCTCCACCAGTGACTTATAATAATTTTCAGTGCCTTCATGCCATTACAATGCCACCATTGAATTGCTATAAAACATGTCCATATTGCTGTCTTTTGGCACAATATTAATTGGATAACTTTAAAAGATGCTGTAACTTCCTGGTGAAGAAATGAAATTCAGACGGGGAAGCTCCAAGTGCCTCTTTGGGATAGGAGGAATTTGTCATCCATGCTCTGCTAACTTCCAGATTAAAGTGCTGCATTGAACTCTACCCAGAAGCTAACCCAAACTATTTCAAATGAATGATGTGGCATCTGTTGCAGAGCCTGCTGCTTCAGCTTCTGCTTCTCTTTTCCATGTGATATCTTGGTAGGGTATGAGCAAGACCAAAAAGGAAAGAGTGCTTCTAACCATATACAAAATGCCTTCAAATGTGATTTTTGTGCTTTGCATATACTGAACCAAGCAACTTTTATCATTAAAGCTGATCATTCCAAGCTAATTTGTGTGACTGTACAAACAAAACTAAAAGTAGGTGACAATGGCAGTCCAGCACTATGGAACATGCTCTCTGTGACTGTTCCCCCTTTCCCGATGTCCTTTGCTATATTCACACATCAAAACCAGAGACAGAGATATTCTAAGTGACCTGTGACCAAACTCTTCTTTTGATTGGAAGAGAAAGAAGAAATTATTAAATACACAATTGGGAAATGTTAACTAAGTGTGTGCGTGAGAGAGGCTCTAAGCCAGGGGTATCAAACTCAATTTCATTGAGGGCCACTTCAGCATTGCAGTTGCCCTCGGGGTGCCATATGGGTGTGGCCAGGGTGGGTACGGCCTACTGGGTGGGAGTGGATGGAGTAGGTGTGGCCTACTGGGTGGGCATGGCCAGCTCTACATCGTTCGCGTCAAGGGTGCCTGTGGGGGCCTGGGCAGGAGTGGGACAGATCTGAGGGTCTCTGGCAGAAGGGGTGGGACCGGGGCAAGCACCAAGGCATGGTCCATTTCTTCATTCCTCACAAAGGGTGACACCTCCCCAGCATGCACCTAGACGGCTTTGTGGAGCTAAGACTGAATGCGTTTCAGCATAGTTGGCCACCACAAAATTGTACATTGGCTCCCGGCCAGCCTGGGGGAGGCCGTTCCCTCACTGTTTCCAGGATGGCTTCTCGGGCCACATGAAACCACTTCGCGGGCCGCATCTGGCCCCCGGGCCTTGTGTTTGACATGTCTGCTCTAGGCAGCTTACAATAAAATAGATAAGACATAAAAATATAATACCAAAAGAAATTGCATGCATGCATCATATAAACAACTATCAGCAAAACCAAAGCTCCTTCATATACCCAGGGCCCAGAACAAGCACAAACCCAAGTTTTCAAGGTCCTGTAAAAGGCCAGCAGTCAGGGATAGTCCGATCTTGGGAGGGAATGATGTTCCAAAGCCTGGGACATATGGCAGAAAAGGATTTCCTTCTGGATCCCATCAGCTTATAGTCTTTAGCCCAGGGATGTTCAACCCTAGCAATATTAAGACTTGTGGACTTCAACTCCCAGAATTCCCCAGCCAACCATGCTGGGAGTTGAAGTTGACAACTCTTAAAGTTGTCAAGGTTGGACACGCCTGCCTTAGCTGATAGGTCCTACTTATGCCCCTCTTGCTAGGGCCAGAGAGAATGAGTAGACGCAACTGGGGAGAGACAATCCTGTAAATAACCCTGTCCTAAGCCATGAAGGGCTTTAAAAGTAACGAATTGCACCCAGATGCACACAGGAAGCCAATGCAGCTTAGGGCAGCAGCAATGCCACACACACACCAATGCCGTTAACTGCTTGTATTGCTGTATTCTGCACCAGCTGAAGCTTCCAAATGCTCTTCAAGGGCAGCCTCATGCAATACACACTGCAATACTCCAGTCTGGAGTCACAAGTCCCCAATCCAGCAACAGGCACAGCTGATGCACAACCAAAAAGTGTGCAAAAGTCATCGTAAGCATGGATGCCATCTTCCTCCAGCAGGAGCCATGAGTCTGGGGTGACCTCCAGATTTCAGATCCGAACAGTTTGGGGCAGTATTTCCTCATCCAGAACAAAAGATAGAAGGAAAGTCCCAAGAACCAGGAGATCCAAAATTCAAAGCCACTCAGGCTGGCTTGGATCTGAACTAAAGCCTGATGCACCCAATCCAGAATCCCACAGCCTCCACCATGGACCCACTCCATAATTTTTGAACGTACCACTCCAGAGTGTAACTGAGACTTAATGCAGTCCTTGGCCTAGTGAAAGTTGATAGCCCAAACCAAAAGGAGGACCATTTCTGATCAGGATGCATGCTCTAGTCTAGCTAACCAACCTAGTGTGGCTTATGCCAGCCAGAATCACATCAGCGATGAAGAAAATATTACTTTGTATATATCAGATTAAGCAGTTCCCTATATTCTTAAAGAGATTTTGAAACAGAGGGAACCTGCAGAAAGAGGTATACAATTTTGTGGCAGGTCTCCTTGGCACGTGTTAAATGGAGGGTTTTGGTGAAATGCTATATACATCAGACAAATTCCAACATTTCTCCTCATCATAGGCATTGCTGAGTATTCCAGGAAAGTATCATTTGTATGCACCGCATTTTGCATATAAATATTAGAAACTCATGGGAAACCACATTTCAGGAAGAAATATGCATGCAATCTGGAGCAATCAATCCAGCAAGTCAAATAGCCAAGTCTTGAATCATCTGGGGCCTTGCACTATTAATCTGAATGACCCTAAGTCCATTTCTTTCCTGGAATCGATTTGCTGATTATGAATCAAAAGTATTATTCTGCATTCATGTCATTGCAACAGAGATGAAATGAAGAGATCCAACAAACTGAAACAGATTTTTGCATATGCTTATATGCATTCATAGCTTTTAAAATCTCAGAAGTATTTTTCTATGGGCTCAGTGTTCACCTTGATACTGTGAGCACAACCACGTTATGAAATGGCTAAACTCCATTTTTAAAATGTCTTTTCCAGTGCATCCTGAAGATACAGCATACACATTATTTATAAAAGCTGGCCAAGCTTTTTCAGCTGTATCTTATTGGCTCTCTGTTCTTGGGACGTGAATTGAAATCCTGCAAAATCCATTTTGTAGCTAGTACAGATTATTACAATCAAAGTGTTTCTTCAGTGTGATCTTCACACTGGATTTTCCCATTGTCGTTTATCTAATAGCAATATTTCATTTTTAGATCAAAATCTGTATTCTGTACAGCACAAATCCAAACACACAGCAAAGAAAACTGTTCTGTTCTACCATTAACACTAATTCATGTGGAATATATAATTATATGTTTAAGCAATGTTTAACTCTGTAAGAATTACTTGTAATTAAGAATACTAAATACTAATGAACTGTGTACAATAGTTACAATTCACATGATTTAGTGTCAATTTGAGGAAGTTGTTCACAGGCAGAATTCATGCAAAAGAGATATATTTTTATGGAATATAAAATAATATTATTAAAGCTTAATCTTATTAATATACATAGGCATACCATTGTATCTGAATATGACCAACAACTTAGATGCTTTCCAGAGTGAATCAGAAGGCATAAATTTATGCCATGTAAAGAAAAAAAGAAAATTAATCCTCACAGAATGCACTATTTTAATTTGCAAAACATTTAAATATTTTATTTTTATATAAAAACATGCATATTATGTACATTTATTATCCCCCTTTACATCTGAAATTCTTTTTTCCAAAAATACGATGGCAAAAGGCAGTGGCCATGCGCTTGTCAGACAGCATATCAATAATTGTTAAAGTTTTGGAATAGTCAATTCCCAAAAAAAGGCCAACTCAGCTGCTCTGAAATCGACTCATACTAGTGCTGTGTTGTAGTTCAAAACCTGTTTATTGGAAATCAGTTTCAATAAAATCTGAAGAACTTATTTCAAGTGTATTTTGGATAAAGCGCCTAGAAGAAATCTCCAATAAATTCATAGGGACTTGCTTCTTGGCCCATACGGTTAAATTCA
This sequence comes from Crotalus tigris, assembly GCF_016545835.1. Taxonomy (NCBI): domain Eukaryota; kingdom Metazoa; phylum Chordata; class Lepidosauria; order Squamata; family Viperidae; genus Crotalus; species Crotalus tigris. The sequence goes on along the minus strand of NW_024097531.1, from coordinate 580,733 downwards.
ATTCTAAGTGCCAATATATTTGTTTTGAAGATCCCATTGTCGGCCTATTGAGAAAGACTGGTGACCACTGAAGATGGTCATTTAAGAATTGATTCAACAGAAAAAGGTAACGGTTCATTTGTGGATAATTTTGTTACAACTTGTTTAGTCTCCAGAATGTCTTTTGCATATCTGTCAATGCTGAATTTGTATTTTGGGTTTTCTCTGTATTTCTTGGATGTCTCATCAAAAGTGGTTTTTAACTCTGATCCCGCTTTGCTCTGAAGCGTCTGCTGGAATAATGAATGGAAAGGACTATGTTTAGATGAAGGTGGCAGTAGCAGATGCTGCTTGTTGCTTCCTTTGCCCATCTTGCTGAGAGACGGGTCCCAATGAACTATAGGATCCTTGCCAGGGATCTGTGGAAAGGTCCTCTTGGGAGATGAAAACGCTGATCTCTCAGGAGCCTCCCGAGAGATGTTTTGGAGTTCACTTTGAGGTGTCTCGCGTTCTTGAACATGAGGATGGTGGAACGTGTTCTCATTTTTTGACACTGTGATCTCGTGTTCAGAGGTGGGAAAATCCTGGCCATGTGAAGCCTTATTGTCCCAAACTACTCCAGGTTTGAGAGACTGGACTGTGGTAGCGTTTAGAAGGCATTGCTGATAGAGAAGGGCATCACTGAGAGGGCCACACTTCGGCCACACCAAGAATCTGGAGGGTAAAGGATACTGCCTATAGGTGGTGGCCACACTCAGATTTGATGAGATCAGTTCCATGTTCCCCGAGCCTGAATATTGCATAGTCAGATCTAAGCAAGTAGGCAGAAAACCGCAAAACTCCTTACTGGAAGCTTCAAGTTGATGAGGGTTAAAACTCTTGTATGAATTATACTCGGGCCCATGGACCATGCGGTTTGGTAGGAAGAAGGCAGCAGCCTGGGTGGCTTCCATCATTTCTCGTTCCTTGTATTCCCGCTCAAGCATTATGTTCTCAAGTTCTTTGTCAGCAAAAGCCCGTCTTTTTCTCATTCTGTCACTAACGGGAGGTGGCAAGGACGAATTCCCTCCAAGATAAGGTTCTGCTGGAATGGGACGATAACCTTGGAGGGGAGAAAATAATTGTTTTAACAATTAAAAAGTGTAAAAAGTGCAAAATGATAAAGAGTGCAAATGTACTGTAAATAACATGGCCTCTCCCTGCATGATCACCGATGACCTTGAAGATAATGTTTTATACTATAGCACTTTGGTGCATACACTCTGCTTTCTTATCCTCAACAGGTTAACTTCAGAGATTGTGTAAATGTGAGAAACAAGAGTCTGATTGATTTTCTCTCTTTCTCCTACCTCCCAGTTGACACCTAAAGCAAAACCTGTAATCACCTGCCAAGATTTATGATCAATCTTTGCATCAAACGTTTAGGTATCTATTTATAGATGTACAAGTTGTCCTTTTGAGAAGATGCAGAAAAAGTGCAAGAAACATAGTGCTTTTTACCTCCAACTACTAATTACTTTCACTATATCCAAAGTCACACTGAACACCATAGTAATAATTACCTCATAAATCAGTGTTCACACCCCATTTTACTACATTAACATTTCTTTATTATGACACTTATAATATAATTTTGAAAGATCTCTATACCTACAACTGGTGCATTCCTATTCTCTAAAGGTAGACAGAGGTAAAGAAAAAAATCCAAGGAGTACTAGAAGAAAAGAGAAAGAAAGTTAAGACAAATCAGAAAAGGCAGCATGAAGCATAAGAATGTTTCTACTCCTACAAGGAAAGTATCCTCTCAAGAATGTAAAAACTGAACCAAAATAAAAAGAAGAAATATAAAGAAATCACTCTGTATAGTTAGATGACAGTCCTATTTCTTTTAGCTGGAAAAAAAAGCATAAGTAAAAGCAAAGGATCTTACTCCCCAAAATTATGATATTTACAGCTCTGACTTATATTTCACATATTCCAAATAAATGTATCAACCACAGCCACAAATTAAAAAAAAACATAGGATTCTTACGGCATACAGTATAAAAATAGAGGTTGGGATCAGTTTTTCAAATCATTTTGAGTAAATGGTGCCGAGTTAAAAACAATATTTTGAATTTCAAAGATATCTTGAAAACTCAAAAAAGCATCTAGTCTGAAGACTTTAAGAAGCTCATTCCTTACATATTCTGAATTTTATTCCTTGAGGTCAATATGCTTGTGGTCAATACAGCACTAATGCTCTTCCATAACATCACTAATGATCATTCTCTTTAAGATATCTTCAGTGTCAACTCATAAACCTAAAAATTGAATTGTCCTTCAAATCTGTTTGCATTTTAGTATTTTCTGGTGATTAGAAAAAAGCAAAGAATTTTTTTAAAAAAATCATTTCATACCTATGTGGTACTATGTTACCAATAATGGGGGGAAAGTGTGAAGAAAAACTGGGAATATTTCTATAGTATACCCTACAACTCTTGATTAATATCCACTAATCATGAGATGTGCAACTCAAGTATTTATTTGCTTAGAAATAAGTACTGCTTGTCATCTTACAAAGAATGAAAAATTTTCACAACAGCAAATCTATAAAATCTCAAAGATTTTGACTAGATCAGATATCTATTTTGGAAGAAGGCAAGGGCAAACAAGTTCCATATTATTGTTGAGAAAAATAAGGACAGATAAATGAACTCACCAGGAATCAAAGTCAACTCATGGGAAATGTTAATAAAGGAATTTGTAAGGTTCAGTTTACTACAACAGAACAGTTCTATAATGGACATTACTTCTCAGATATAGTATATGCCTTATTGAGTTCAGTAAGACATAATCCCAAATAAGATTACTTAGGATCATTGCAGGGGAAAATTTCATGTTATACACAGATTTCCACAGGCCCATTAAGAATAATTGCTCAAAAACATGAATAATTTAATGGGATTTTCACCCAAATAAAACATTTTTATATGGTATAAAGCTACAGTGCAAGATGTCACTAACTTGAATAGAAATGGATTTTCTATTAGTAATTACTAAATTACTAATTGTCAACACTACAGGACTTGAATCAGAGACTTTAGATTTATTAAAATAATATCAAATGCTAACGATAATAACTAATAGGATTATTGTACTTAGGAAGTAAAAGAACTCCACTATTAATGCTTTCAAAAAGGTAATACTATTCAATTAAAAATTAACTATTTTAATCTATAATTTTCCTAAGACACAAGCTTACATATGCTTTTGTCACAGAAATATTAATTTAACTCCTCAAAATATCACATTTTTCATCAACAATTATTTGAATACAAGTTGAGGCAAAATGAAGAGAAAGTTCAATTTGCAGGAAATTATTTTATCGAAATCTGTTTGGAATTAAGGAGAAGTTGTTCACTGCAACGACTCTATACTTTATTTTCCTAATTTAATCTGACTATTCCTTTTAAGAGATGGAAAGGTATTTCCATATGATATTAGCTATTTTTTAAAATCTTCAAATAACAAGTTTGTAGACTTTGTATTTCTTCTTTGCATAATCTAAGCTAGCCCTTATCATAGTTGCCAGTAATTCAGTTACTGGCTATAACACTGTCATCAATTTGTTTCTATGAAAGCCTCTTCTATTTTTTTTCTGACAGAATTAAAGTGTACAAATCACAGTCTAATTAAGAAGTTTTTGTTCAAAGGCCACTGAGATTTGTGGTGGATCAGGGTCCATGAATGTTTACAATTGTTTGACTAATTTTCTTAGGTTTTTTATTACAAACTGAAAGGGGTAAAATGTTCATATATTAACAAACAAAACAAAAATAATTCCTAAGATATATAAAGACAGGCAACTTCAAAGTGCTAAAAATTGTTACCTTCTAAAATGCTTTTAGCCAGCAAACTAGGTGTCCGAACATGTCTCTGGTACATTGTTCTGCGCTCAAAATTAGCCTGTTTCCCTGTATGTCCCTTCTTATCCTATTAGAGAAATGGGGGGGAGGGGAAGAAATGAGAAAAAATCATAAATTATGTATATTCTAATTATTCCCAGCAGCACCAATTTCTGAGATTGCAGTTTGGGGAAAAAAAGGCAGTACTCTTCATATTCCCTGTATTAAGAGATTAGAAAGAGACTGGGTTTTCACAACATTTTTAAACTAATTTATACCTCTTCATAAGTTAGTGCCTTGTATTTGTCCATTTGACTACAGTTCAATGTATTATGCAAACTCAGAAAATGGGTTAATTAACTAGGTTAAACATCTTCTAATTTTAATGGAATTCCTTCTACATCAGATATCTTCCTATGACTCTAAATACATTAGGAATTTTACTTCTAAACAATTGGCTCAAAATGTGTTGTATAGTTTTATCCAATGTAGGCAGTAGCCAATACCAACAGGAAGCAAATGCTTAATTCTTTCAATTAAATCAAATATATTAAATATCTTTAGCTTTAGCTAGAATATGCAAAATGCATTTTAATTAGGAATGATCACAGAAGAAATTGTCAAAATACATGCCATACCATGCTGTTGAAAAAGAAAAATGCATTTTCTAACTTATTTGCTACTACTTGTTTAAAAGAATTCTTTTAACAAAAACTCTTGATTAAAATTAAAATTGACTTTATATCCGCTTGAAATCTATATGTGTTTTCTTTTTTAAAACTTAGCTTCTGATATCCTAGGAGTCTTAATCCTGAGGAAATAATAGAAAGAAAAGACTGGGGAAACGTCAATTGGGATATATTTGTTACAGTCTGGATTCAATTTGTTCCCATAGCGAATTGAAGACCTTATATTAAATGCTTTCAGGAAGCTCTGAAAACAGGTAAATCGGAAGAGAGGTTGCAACTAAAGCTAAGAACAAATTCCATTTTTCCACCCACACTTCCACAAAAATCCAAGTTAAAGCACTTGGGTCGAAGCTAAATCAGTGTTAAGAGGAGGCCAGCTAACAGCATCGGCACCTTGTAGCAGTCTGTCAAGGCCTGCAAAGGATAAGGGTCCATCCAAATAAATAGCTATTATTATTTTTTCCTTTGGGAAGCAAAAAGGCGTCCCAGTTCCATAAAGCGGTTACTGAAAGCGCTCTGGTCCCAGAGGATTCCCCGTCCCGACTGCAGCTCCCCGCACCCTCCGGGGGGGGGCGCCCCAGGGGGGTCATTGGGGGACTCCTGCTCCGCGGTCGCCGCCCCCACAGGGCCCACCGACGCCTTTTCCTCGGAAGATCAGCTCCACCGGCCTCAAGGCCGGCCAACGTCTCCGGGCGGCCGAGGATCCCCGGGACCAAGCGACGCGCAAAACCTCCGAGCCTTAAAGGCTGCTGCCCTTAGGGCCAGCGTAGCATGCGCGCTCCCCTTTAAGGAAAAGCTCCGCCTCCCGGGCCGGGTCCTTTGTGCGGAGGGAAAACAAGAGCAGGAGAGGATGGGGACGACGGGGGAGCCTCACCCGGACGGCGGAGGGCGGAATCCGCCCGGGGCCCCCAAGAAGAGCCTCTCCCCCAGGGACGGGAGGCCGGGCCAGGCGGGCACTTACCTCGGTGGCCTGCTGCCTGCGAAGCGCCACCTGGGCGGCCATGACGCGCTGCCGCTCCACCACCAGCAGGCAGTTGGCACACTGGCAGTCCCGCCAGCGGCAGAAGCGCTTGTGGCCTTTCAGGCAGGACACCACGCCGTGGTTGCGGCAGCGCGCGCACTTGGGTGTGCGGCTAAGCTTGCGGACCGGCTGCTCCCCGCCGCCTACGCCTCTCTCCTCCGCCGCCGGCGACGGCGAGACAAGCTGCGGCTGCGGCAGCCCAGGCAGCCGGAGAAGGTCGCCCGCTGCCCCGGCGTCGCCTTCGTCTTCTTCGCCCTCCTCGTCGTCGTCGTCCTGGTTGTCGTCTTCCTCCTCGTCGTCTCCGGCGGACTGTAGCGAGGGCGCGCGGGGCGCAGCCGGCGACGGCCGCTCGAGCTGATCCGGCTCTTCCAGGCTCTCCACGTCGATCTCCCAGGCGTCGGCGGCGACGGGGCCCACCTGCTGCCCCTCAGCCATGGCTCACGCCGCGCGGCTCCCGCCTTCTCCTCCAGCTCGCTTCTTCCTGCACGAGAGAGAGAGAAAGGGTGGAGGGAGAGAAGAGAGGGGCCGCGGCGCCCTCGGATTAGAGCCGAGATCTGGCCTGGCTGCCCCCCTCCCGCCCATCTCCAGCTGCCTGCCTTCCCCTCTCCCCCCGCCAGACCCTCGGCGACCGAGAGATTGCCGAGGCTGCTTTTCCGAGACCCGTCGAGGGTGGAAATCGGCAAGGGCCGCTGCTGAATAAGTATCCGCGGAGAGTTGGGGGTAATCCACGGCAGTTCTCGGGGACTTAACCCGGAGGGTCTCTTTCGGGGAGAGGGGGAGAAAGGCGTGAAGGGGGGAGACGGGAGGTTCTTCCGTGGCTTCCCTGCCCTGCGTACACAAATTGTCCCCACACCTCGAAGGTGCGTTTTCGATTTTTTTTCGCGCAGCCGCCGGCCGTCGTCCCCCCCCCCCGCGCCCCAGCAGCGCTCAAGGCCCGAATGCCTCGGAGGCTTCAAATAAAAATGTGACGCGCCTTCTCAACTCGCTCTCGCCCCAGATAGAAAGGCGGGTGGTGCCTCGGATTTGCAACACCTACCATCCCAAATTAGGGCAGCGATGGGAATTGTAGACAGATAACGTTCAGAAGATATAGCGGGATTGGGTAAAGCTGGCAGGTCTTTAGAAAGGCTTCCCCGCCAACGCAACGCTTCTGTCCTGCTCACCTCCACCCTTATTGCCCAAGAAGGTTTCGTGCGCCTTCAAGGAGTAAGGCCAGATAAACGCAGGTGGGGGGGGAGTCACAGTTGGGTTTACCTGGCATTTTTAAAAAAGGTGTTCCTATTTATTTTTACCGCCATCTAATTCGTTTTATTAATGAATTATGTTTATTAAATAGGGTTTAGTGAATCAACCATAACTCGCTGGGGCCACAAAGCTAGTTAGAAACCTCATTATAGCTTAGATGCCATACACAGCACCCACCCACCATCCTCATTGCATTTTTTTCTCCATCTCTGAGGTAATAAGCTTCATAAAATGTGGGTCACCAGGGTATGTTCTACTCTGCTATCAAATAGATGGAAGGAAAAGGATGCACAATTTTAAGATAAGATCAGAGCAGCCTTTAGTGGAAAGTAGAAAGTCCCTCTCCATTAACCAGAAAAGATTGCAGTCAGATTCATGTCTCTCTGTGAATTCAGGAGAGTTTAGAGCCTTACTGTCTCCCTCTTGTGAAAAAGGTCAGCATTGGTCTTAATTCACACACCATACACCTCTGCAGTGTGTATTTGCTTTCCTTGACATGTGAAGGCATCTATTGTGGTTTAATGTTATGCAGGAATCTAGGCCATATAAAATAACTTAATCATGGATTATTGAATTAAACACAATGGCCAATTTCATGCAAGGCATTCAACAGAAAGTAAAAGCAAACAAATAAAAAACGCTTTAATAGGATATGTGAATTGGTGTTTCCTTACTCTATCGAAGAACACTTTTTAACAATTGAGAGAAATCTATATCAACATGAAAGCAATATAAAACTGGTCTTCACTGCAGTTTTTTTAGCATATTTATTGGATGATACTATAAATTGCCAGAGATTAAGAAATGTCCTAAACCCAACATGCAAGCTGTGTGTGTGTGCATGTGTGTTTGTGTGTGTGTGTATGATCTGCATCTAGAAATTTAGAACCTAGACTTAACATTGTTTTATTCCGACTTAAAGAGACCATTCTGACATGCTAGGGTCATCTATTACATATCCTCCTTGTTTCCATTATATCTCTCATATTAAAAAATCATCTTTGGATATAATTTTCTTAGTCCCTACACCAAGAGGAAGGTCTCCGTTTCCCTAAAAATGCACTTCAGAAAAATAGCAAATACTAAATTGTCTGTTTATAGCTCCAATCCTAGATGTATCTTGGTTATCTAGAGATATAATTTTCTGTAAGTATAACCTTATGGCTGTTTATGGTTGAAGGTTTCCCTGCATACAAGTACAAATGAAGTAAATGAAAATAAATTTGATTAGGAACATGAGTAAATATCGCAATAACTCTGGTTTGATGACTGGTTCTCACCACACACAAAGTGGTGCAAACAGGCTATATTATGGCTTTGGGAAATTTGAGTCTAACTAACGTATCTATGATTTGTTGGTTGGTGAATAACTTTGGCATCTAACTTCATGTATTCCAGTGTATATCAGTATAGAAACATGAATTACAAAGGAGAATGGATTTAGCCAAAGACATAATTCATCTTTCTTAGGTTACATATAAGTGTAAACTATACCCAATACTTTCCTCAGAGCAAAACTACTTTAACCAGAGGTTTATGTCAGGAGCCTGACCTTCATTGTTTTCTTTCAACCACTGAAAGGTTTTTTTTGTGCCATGTTTCCAACCTGAAGATCGACTGACACATACACACCCCCTGCTTCTCTCTTCAAAAGAGATTGCTTGGGTCACTGAATACAGCACCAGGGGGTGTTAGGGAAGTTCTGTGGATGTTGACAGACAACTTGTTTGCATGGAAAATAGACACATGCAACTAGAAAACATCTTTTGTGCCTTGCCGTTTGGGACCAGGCTTGACAGGAGTTATAATCCAACCGGTCAAGCTGGCTGAATGCATGGCTTATCCTTGCCCAGCCTAATCTGCCGGTAAGGATCTTTCACATTTGCAAAACCGCTACATTTAGCTGAGAGTAAGCGCCCTGCATTAAGTACTGCCCCAATGCTAAAAGTAAAGTTAAAAGTTCGACTCTGGGCAACCTTTTCCTTTGGCGTTTTAATGCTGGCCCTAAATGCAAAGGTGTCCCAAAGCGAGTGGAATTCATCGGCGTTCTTTCAGCGGACTCTGGCTTTCTTCCGCCGCCTTCGCGATACCTTAAGACGCGCGACCCAGAAGAAGAGACCGCTAAGGGCCACCACCACGACTCCCCCGCCTGCAAAGTGGCCACCCAAGACAGCCCAAGTGAGGGGGGGAAAGGGGGCCCTGCTTTTCCATCCCTGCTTCGCGCAACCTCCCCCCCCCCCACGGGCTCTCCCAGCCCTACCCGACCTCTGGAGACTTACCACAACCAAGCGTCCGAGGGGGCTGCAGAGGCGCGCAATAATGGCATTCGGTCCCGGCGAAGGCGGAGCGCGCCGAGACACGGCTACAGGCGAAGTCGCTTCAGCCCGCCCAAAGCCTCGCCACGTCTCCCGCCACGTCCCCTGAGCCCTGGATCGGGGCGATTCCTCTCGAGGGGACCCACCGAAGCGCTCTAACCCCCGCAGGCGCGTAAACGAAGCAAAGCTCGCCTGCGACAGCAGCCACACCGCCTGCCTGTTTCTAGACTCTGAACGTCCCTCCCTATATTATCGGTCCCAGGACGCGGACACCCGCCCTTTCGACCCAACAATTGGTGAGTGGTCGGGCCCAAGGCGCGCTGATTGGCTGCGAGGGAATTCCAGTTGCCCCGCCTCTTCGACACTCCGCCCCTTCGGAGGATCTTGCCAGCTTCTCGGCAGCTGTTTGGTCTTTTTTTTCCCCCTCCGCTTGGCGAGATCACCTTTTATTTACCAGCCTCAGCAGCAAAATGAATTATGCGTAAAAGTCTCTGTTGGTAACCCAAGACTGAAAAAGAAAGTCGCCAACAGCTACGAAAGCAGAGCTGCGAGTATAAATACAGTTGCGGAGGCAAGCGTGCAGGTCCTTGGTAGTCCCCCCCCCAAAAAAAATGCATCTTCCCTAACCATAAATCCTCCAGAGCGGGTCTAAATTCCCCGAAAATCGGTTCTGATATCGCCGAAGGACTTAAAGAGGATTCTTTAACATTTCCGATTATTCTGCAATTATAAAATTCAGAAATAATAAGATTACGTTCAATATCTTATTGCAACAAATCCATTTGTTTTCCTTTGGTAAAAAAAGAGGCTCTCAGATATACTTAAATCTCACTAAACCTAATTCTTTATTAAATTATCCTTACTTTCCACCGTCCTTAAATTATTAGCCGCAACTGAAATACCCTTCAAGTTAGGTGAAATTTAAGGGCAAATAACAGAAATTGTGTTTCCGCTAAAACTCGCTCATACAAGTGGCACGGAAAAAACGACTATGTTAAACAAAACTTAATCCCCAGGGGAATCCACTCGTTTTGAATGCCACACAAGATTTACTGTGACGACTGTAAGAATTTATGAAAGAAAATGGCCTGTTGTGTCCCTTTTCACTTTTCTTGTTACTTTAAGGATTTTTAATTAATATTTCGTTTAGCAAACAAGTGACCGATTTCAAGTGTGTTAAATTTCCGCCCATCAGTTCGCCTTCATAGAAGAGAGGAGACTTCGGAAGAAAACCGCCTCATTCTGGCTGCTTGGTGAGGTATCGAGTCATTTAGATGAAATCCACCTTGCCAAGAGTTGTATGAACAAATTATACATAAAATAGTCTTACGACAAAATAAAATTATGTTTTCTATCAGCAAAATTATGGTCTTTTTTTCCAGACAGTTTTATTCCCACAACACATGATTTGTTTATATTCCTTTATGCATTTATGTCTATTTTTCTAGGGTCATATATACATGCAAACAAACGCCAGGAAAACGTCGCCTAAACTCAGCTACTCGATATAATCTTTCTAGTTTATGGAACAAACATTTTCCGATCGGTATGTTAACTGCGCAGTTGACCCGCTGGATAGGCTTGTGCGTTGAGATCTTTTAATATACCTTTTTCTGTTAACAGTGTCAACAGGAGGCGAGGTTCGTTTTTCCCGGTATAAACCACGCGTGTATAGTTTTAGCTACAATCTGCCCTAGGCGACTGCAAGACTCGGGCTAGTGAAAACCCGTTTAAAAAAAAAAAACTGGGCAAGGACCACACAAACGTTCCTTTCGGGTCGCTGGTCGGTTTAATTAAAAAGTTGATAGTGCTGAGGTTCCTTGCCTCCTTTATCAATTTCCCCCAATTTGGGACCTTCCAAGATGTTGGATTGCAATTCTCAATGACTGGGACTGTGGATTAAAACATGTGGAGGGCCTAGGATCGGAGAAGGCTGAAAGGAACCGAACCAGAATTACCTAGAAAAAAAGCTGGCAAGGGAAAGTTCACAGGATGGTTACAGCAACTATGTATGGAGGGTCCTGGAGGAATTCCTACAGAGAGGCGGAACTAAGACCGCTGTGGATCGAGGCAGGTGTCTCCACCAACCACAGACCCAGAGCGCGCAGTAACCCTTCGCTGACGTCAGCGCAGGCAAGCCGATGACGTCACAACGCTCCTCTCCTTCGAAAAAAGATCGTCGCCTCCAGCTTTTCGCCCTTGCATCACTTTCGCTGGACCGGGCGCGCCTAATCCTGGACACAGAGAAAAACCCCATCACTATCTCCTCCTTGTTGTAACTCATAATTCTCCCGTTAAATTCTTCCAGCCTCTGGAATCCAGAGGGAGGGAGCCTTACCCTCCGTTAGGTATCAAGAGCTTCGACGGTCAGCATCTTCGATTTGAGCGGGGCTTCCATCCAAGAATGGGCGTCCCGGCGGTGTCTTCCGCAGATTCAGGTTGCACCAACCCACTAAAATCGGTGCCAACCCCGCCCCCACCCCCATTGCTTGGCGTCTGCCCTTCTGCAGAACATCCAGATTCAGCCATAGTTTCATTCCATACAGCATTAAGCTTGTGAACTCTCAAGCTTCCTCCTTCCGTTCTATATTCAAGATGGACAGTATTTAATCTTTATTTGTTACGTATATGTCGGGGTGTGGGTCTATACATACGTTGTATATAGTATGTTTAGGTGTGTGTCATGTATGTGTTTCACTCTGCGAGCGGGCAACTAAATTTCATTTTGGATGTATGCTGTTGTGCCCACAGTTAAAAAAAAAGACAAAAAATGACAATAAAGGTTATCTTATCTGTTGCTAAAGCACCTGTAGAGAAAGATGCAAAAGGTCAGGCGCTCTCGCTCTCTCTCGCTCTCTCCCTTCCTCCCTCTCTCCCTCTCCCTCCCTCCCTCTCCCTCTCCCTCTCTCTCTCCCTTTCTCTCCCTCTCTCTCCTTCCCGATCCTTTCCGCCTCTTCCTCCAGCCCCCGCCTCCCTCCATCGCTCGTTTTGTAAATGATTGAAGGAGAGGCAGAGGGGCGGAGGGCAAATCTGTGTGTAACCCAAAACGAAGCGGCAAGACAGACGTAGCGGACGATAGACGACAATGAGGGTTGTTCCATAAATACAAAACAAACACAGTAAAAAAAAAAAAAAAGACAGCGATCCCTGGCCCGGATTGACTTTCAATAATGATTATCCCGAGGGAAAACAGGCGTTTGTGTACTATAAACGCCTCGCCCAGCGGCTTCCATCCGTCCAGACCAGGCCGGGCAAGAGGAGCCGGTCTCCCGGACGACTCCCTCTGCTTTTCAGATCCAAACCGAACAAAAAAGCGGCAAGGCCTTCCTGCCCGGGATGTCCGCTGGGGGAGGAGGATCAAAAAAAGTCAAGATGGCGGCCAAGAGGGTGCATCGAATCCCTTCCCGCTTTTTTAAAAGGGACGGAGCTTCGGTAGCCCGGCTGGGGAGGCCCCCTGGCCTTTTTTTTTTTTTTTTTACCGCCGACCATCTTGCTCAGGGGTAGGCAACCTCGGCTCTTTTATGACTCATGGACTTCAACTCCCAGAATTCCTGAGTCAGCATTCTGGGAGTTGAATTCTGGGAGTTGAAGTCCATGAGTCATAAAAGAGCCGAGGTTGCCTCACGCGGCCGCCTCTCCAGGCGACCAAGTGGGACAGGGGCTCCTTGAAACCACGCTGGAGACCCAGACCCGGACGCAGCCGGCTCGCCCTTCGCAGAGCCGAGGGCTCGGAGCGATGCTGGCCGTGAAGGCCCCACGGATCTCGGCGAAACCCCGGGACGAGGCTCCGGGAACCGCCGGTCCGCTCTCATCCAGGCGCAGGGAGAGGTTTGCTGGGTTATTCGGGGCGCCTGGCTTGCCCTGGGCAAGGCTGAAGTTTGAAGCAGCGCTCGGAGGGACTCCCGCCTCGGCCACAGTCGACCCCTTTGGGATCCAGTTCGGTTTGGGATCCAGTTCCTTGGATGTGAAATGGCTTTAAACCTGGGTGAGTCCCAGCGACCGGAACGGATCCCGGTCTTAAACTTCTGCCTGACGTTCTTCGAAACCCCGCCGCGCTGTGAAAAGAGCGTGTGAACGACACACACACACACACGAACCACACACACACACACACACACATACACACACACACACACACACACACACACACGTCTCTCAAGTTGCTTTCGAGTAGTGTATTTCTAAGTGTAATAGAAATTCTTCTCCTGGACCGGTACCACTTCGAATATTGCGAGGAGGGCCAGATTTTCACAAGGAAAGCTAAAGCAAGATGGAAAATCAGCCTTTAGCCTACTTGGTCTACAGCTGCCCAGATGTTATAGGTTCATATCATTAGTGGAATTTCCCTGGGACAGATTAAACACAAGACCACAAGTTACACCAGGAGTACACATAAGGGGTGCAGGTTTGATCAGTGAACGAAGGATCAAATGTCCTTTAAATGTATAGAAACGCAAAGCTGCTGCCAAAAGTTGGGAAAATGCTGTTTTGAACAAGCAAACAAACTTTTAAAGCAGAAATTGAAGGAGGAAGAAGGGAGCTAGATGAATGTTAACGTTATGGTTCATATCCATCAAGGAACCATGTGGCAACTGACACTGATAAAGTTTTAAAAGCTACTCTGCATGTGAACAAGAAAGCAATTAAAAAGGGGCGCAAGCAATATTGTACTGACATCAAAAGGAAACTTGACTGGAAATGATTGATTGGTAATCTCTGGAAGAAACCACTCTTTTATTCATCATGTAAAAGAGGAGAATGGAGGGGCAGTATGCAACTGCAGAATACTACAATTAAGATTTACATTTTCTCAATGTGTTCTGGGTGTCCCCCCCCCAGACAATTCTCTCAAATGGCATTGTACAACACGCAGAAAAGGCAATAAATATTGAACAAGAGCTGTATAAAATTTAATATGGAGACTGATTTTTTAAAAGTATGTCACTATGTTCCGTGTCTATACCAAAAACAGTTCAAGGTCCTACTAGCAAGATTTCATAAGAGCTGCTGTATGCCCAAAAGGATATATCACACTTTCCCAGAATTATAAAGTTACATAATTTATATAATTATATGATAATATAAATCAATGAATTATCAGGTCCTCAGTTATAATAAATGTGTAGATTATTTGGTTATAAAGCACATCAAGGAACAGGAAAGCACTTTATGATCAGTCAGAAATATACTGGTCAGTCTATCTCATTTCCTTGGAATTGGGCACTTTTAAAGACTTGGCATTGCTTATTCATGCAAATGAAATATATGTCTGCATGTCTAGTGTCCACATAAGAATAACAAAAGTAGCATAAAGATGTTTCTTGTCTTTTTTCACTGATATTAACACTAGCTTAATCCTTCCATTGCATAGTTATGTTCATAGTTAATAGTTTTCTGTACAATATAATGTTTATTGTTCTTTTGTCAGAGCGCCCTAGCAGACCCAGTAGCAGATTGTAGCTGGAAAGATGACCCTGCTTCCTGCCACCAAATAAACTCGCCCACCAATCAGAGGACATGGAACTGAGGGTTTCCTCCAAGCTGCTGCCAGCCTTGGTTGCTTCTATCTTTTTGATCCATTTCAGGGGGAACCCAAAGGTGCTTTTTCCCAGAGGCAACTGGACTTTCTTGTTTTTGTTTGAAGACGTTTCACTTCTCATCCAAGAAGCTTCTTCAGCTCTGAACAAGCTTCTTGGGTGAGAAGCGAAACTGTCTTCAAAGAAAAAACAGAGCAAGTCCAGTTGCCTCTTGAAAAAGCATCCTTGGGACACCCAAGACCTGAATGACTGAGAATCTCCATAGACATTTCAGGGAAAAGCAATGAACTCCAAATAGATTCAGTGTGTGTTGAGTGCACCTTTTGGGGGCCACTCAATCAAAGGTTGGCCATCGTTCAGTGACATTCTTATCATGCATAATTAGCTTTCTACCATTCAGATATCTCTCCCCCTCTCAGCTCTATGTCTATATGTTTGTGTGTATGTGTGTGTGTGTACACAAATACTGATCAGTAGGGGAGACTATTGATTTGAAGCTAGTATATTTTGGTGGACTGAATCCGAATGATCACTAGATGATCAGTAAAGAGAGAGACAAAATTTCTACACTAGCAGTTGTCCAGATTTTCACACTGATAGAGCACTCCTATCACTTCCTGCTTCTTTGCATGACCCAATACTCTAGTTTTGCTTCCTTCCAATCAGTTGTAAGCATGTCAGAATGACAATACCATCTCCCCAAGATGTACATTGTGATATCTTAATATAAGCTTTAACTTTTTGCAGTAATACTAAGATATTTCACACTTGTTCCCCCTTGTCTCTCCCCCCCCCGTGCACGCGCACACAGACACACACACACCTATGTTATAATCCCTGGTTGGGAGAGAAATCCCCAGTCAATGTAGAAACTCTGTACATCCCAAATAAGCAATTTAAAGGCTTATTCTCAGAGTAAGCTTCCTGTTGCAGCCCTGATTGTATCCCTGACTGTGTCCAAGTTAGGAGACCACTTGGAATAGCTGCAAAAGCACAAATGTGGGTTGAATTGTCTTCCCTCCAGAAAGATTATTTGTGTTCTTTGGACTATCTTCTATTCTAAATTTCAAGCTTCAGAAGTTTTGGAAGATCAATTGACCCCCCCAATGGTAGCTTCTGGATAATTTTGATCAGATCAGCAAAGATTCCTGAGTTCCAGTTATTTAACAAATAACATGACTTTCCCCTGCCCTATATCATTTAGCTCAAATGAAGAAAGCCAGACACAGATTTGGGCATTAGAAGAATTGTGAGCTCATTTATTTCTCATTTATTAAGTATTTATGCAAGACAAATCCCTGAGTTCAAATGTTTTTATTCTTCTGTAGGCATCTTTTGCATCAGGCTCCTCCAGTTGATGGGTCTGGGGAAATTCATAATCTCCCTTCACACAACTTGAAGTCAGCCCATCCAACCTAGAAATTGCCTCCCCCCCACTCCTCCACCACAAAGTATAGCCCTCCGGATCAAAGGAGTGTGATGTGTCCTTTGTGACCCTACAGAGCCCCTGAATGTTTGGATGAGCAAAGGGGCTGGCTCTTTCCAAGCTGTCTAATATTAGTCACCCTCGCACAGACTACCGTTTGACTCCTAGGCATGACTAAAAAGCTCTGATGAGTCCTCCAATGTCCTTTTCCATACATTGGCACCGCTCACTCTTTGCTCCAGAGATCCCCCCCCCCTCTTAAAAAGGTCAAGAGAACTGTTAGTTTAGAAAACACAGGAGCCCCTTTGCCTTGTAAACGGACACCAAATTAAAAAGAACTCACCCAGAACCTATTACAAGGCCCTTGCCTCACTTGAAGTTTCAAACAGCTCCAGAATGCCCTGGCAACTTCGCTCTGTCCCCTTGATCTCCTTGATTTGTCCTCAGTCCAGAATTCCAATTTGCAGGATGCCATGGCTAAGGACTGGAATTCTTCAGATGTCTTTTTAAAATACCCTTTTTACAGTAACAGCCCAACACCAATTCCTCTTGCTGGTTCATTTTTAATGAATCTTTTAACTACTACTCATTCTTCTTCTTCTTCTTCTCCTCCTCCTCCTCCTCCTTCCCTTATGTCAAAGGCTGGGATCATCGTAAAGAAGGAAAGCATGATTCTGTCATTGTGCAGGTGTGCAGATCCACTCTTTCGCAAGCAGTAGAAGTCAACTAAATAACTGCGGTCACACATTCTGTTAACCTGTTTTTAAAAAGCCATGATTCTTGAGAAAGCCATAATTGTCTGGGTTCACACATTATGCTACAATCCCACTACCACAAACACCACAGTCTCTATGAATCTACCCAGGATGTTGGTATTGTGGAAAGTTGAAAATAAGGATAAGGGGGAACATGGCCATCAGGCCCACCAGTTTCCATCCAGTATTCTTTGTCTGGCCTTCAGGTGCTTTGGAAAATAGGTTGATCCCCTCCTCTCTGTGACAGCCCCTCAAATATTGGAACACTGCTATCGTGTCCCCCCTGGTTCTTCTCTTCACTAGACTAACCATGCCCAGTTCCTGTAACCATTCTTCATATTTTTAGCCCCCAGTCCCCTAATCATCTTTGTTGCTCTGCTCTGCACTTTTTCTAGAGTCTCAACATCTTTTTTATAGTGTGGAGAGCAAAACTGGTTGCAGTATTTTAGGTCTTACTAAGGTTTTATAGAGTGGTATTAGTACCACACATGATCTTGATTGAATCCCTCTGTTAATGCAATTTAGGATTGCATTGGCTTTTTTGGCTGCCGCCGCACACTGATGAATCATATTTCATTGATTGTCCACTAAGACTCCAAGATCCCTCTCAAAGTTACTGCTGCAGTATTAAGTATATGTGTCCTTTTGGTTTTTCTTGCCGTTTGGACTTGTCCCAGTTCTTTCTTTCCTAGCCTCAAGAAGACAAATGACGGTCCAATCTGGCTAGAAGCAGGCTGGGAGGTTAGTGGTGAAACAAGAGCATCCAGCTCTCTCTTTCCCCTCTGCCACCGTGTTTGGGAAAGGGACCAGCCGAGAGCTTCTTCGTGAAACATAAAAGAGCCGGCTGCCTTTTCAAGGGTCCAGTGGGAAAATTCCACTTTGAAAACTTTGACCCATGTCGAGAGAGCCAGCCTGTAAAGAGTGGCACTGAGCTGACCTGCTCCACATTGATTTAACATGTGGCAATTTTGGCAGCAGTGCAGGTGCAAGGAGGTCTGTCCCGCTTGCATTTGCCTTCCCACCAGATCCTCTTCCTCAGGAAATTTATTAGCAAGGTTAACTAAACGGCAACCCCGGGTGAAATTGCCGGAGGAAGAATGCTTTGATCTCATCCACTTTTCTCACTGTGGGAGGAAGACTGCCTTGCCGATCTCGCCAGCATTTCCATCAGCCCTGGTTATGGCAGAGGGGTTACTACTTAATCCAAAGCAAAGCTTTCCACGTCCTTAGCCCAGGGGGGTGGGGAGGGTTGCGTTTCTTGAATTTTTCCTTAGGGATTTCTTGAGGGAATGCCGTTCCCCATGGCTGTCCTCTCCAAGCAGGAGCTTCAAACAGATCTTATAAAGGAAGGCATTGGAAGCACCTGGGACATCAACCTGTTAAGTGGAGGCAGATACTCAAAGCATCCAAGGGGAGAACAAAAAAGTGAGGAATGGGCCTGCATCTGCATAATAGAAGCCTTGCTCCATTTTTACATATCTCACACAGGTGCCATCTTTAATTTTTAATTCCCCTCAGGATATCCTAGCAGGCCGTAAATGTACAGGGAGATGGGTAAAGTCTAAATAAGAAATATAAAAATAAAATAAAGTAAAATAAAAATATTGATACAGGGAAAGGCACTCCAGATAGGCAGTTTCATAAAAATACAGGTGAATATCTGCCTGCTGTGTATATGCTGGGCTCCCAAAACTGCTGCTGCTTTCTATAGCCTGATTTTTTTTTATTGGTTGGCCTTTTTTTCCATCTTATTAAAAAGATTATCACAGTCAATGCTAGGCATCTGTTTGGTTAGATCCTTGTTTTATTATATTTAATTATTCTAGCTGAAGAAAATTGCTGCTTATTCTCAGCACGACTGGATAAGTACAGGACGCACCTCATAAAATCATTAAGTTAATGGTCTAAAATTATCTAGATATACTGGATATCAGTCAGTATATGCATCTCTCTTGCTTTCTCCATCTCCTTTTTTCTCATACACCAGGGGTCTTCAAACTTGGCCCTTTTATGACTTGTGGACTTCAACTCCCAGAATTCCTCAGCCAGGCATAATGGCTGAGGAATTCTGGGAGTTGAAGTCCACAAGTCATAAAAGGGCCAAGTTTGAAGACTCCTGTCATACACCATTCTTTTAGGAATTGTCCTTCCTTAACTTGTACAAGGATTCTCCCCTTTGGCTTCATAAAGCAGAATAAAGAGGGACCAGAAAGAGCACACATATGCAAATGTGTGAAATAGGGACCCAAGTATGTATGGGCTATTGCCCCACCCTTGCAATGTTTGAAATTGTAATTTGCCTGTCCATGTTTTAATGTTGTTCTACATTTACAAAATTAAAAAAATAAATAAATCCCTGAATGCAGAATATACTGATGTAATTATTTTTCTATGTACTAACTACATACACTAGATGGAGCTGCTGTTAAAGTTGACAGCATGACAGGTGTGAAGGTGAAGTACCTTTAGTGCTGCTGCACTAAATGGTTCAGTATTTTGTAAGTTTAGATGATCTGAAGGATTGTTTTCACCCATATATATCTGCCAGCTTTAATTATCACAGAGATACTGCTCATAAATTTGTTATTCAGATCAAATTATACCGAGGGCTATCATTTTATTAAAATAATTTGAACTTTTAAAAAAAAAATAACTTATCTCAGTTTTTAATGATAACATGGCTTCAACTGGTCTGATTTGAAACCGTATCACTGTATTGTCTTTAATGGATTGAGCAATTTTAAATATTTCTATAATACAGGTAGCCCTCGTTCACCGACTGCCTTGTTTAGCAACAGTTATGCCCGTGTAAAAAAAGAGCTTTGCAACTAGTCGTCATATTTACAGCCGTCACAGCATCCTATCGTCATGTGATCACCACTTGGTCACTTTGCAATCCGAGCCCATTAACAATCATCACAGTGCCCCATGATCACATGATCACAATTTATGTGCTTCCTAGCAAGCTTCCCAATAAGAAGAGTCAATGGAGAATGCAGAAGTAAAATCACAAATCATGATTGTGTGATATTTATTTATTATGAAATTTATTTATTAAACTGATTGGCTGCCCCATCTTATCACAGGGTTAACTCATTTAATGACCACTGATTCACTTAACATCCAACTGGGAAGCCATGTTGTAAGTCCATTATGGTCTCATGATTTTCTGCTTAGCAATCGCAGCATTTAGCAATGGAGTTGTGGATCCCAGTTGTTTACGGTAAGCAAGGGCTGTATAAATTATAAGCTGTTAGGGGAAAAAACACATGATTGAAAGGAGGCCATTAATCCCAAAGAAAATCATGTAAAATCAATGTTGCAAAAAATTATATGTGGATCTGATCTTGATTTTAGTCTTATTCTATGGTGGGGATATACTACCATTAGTATATGGCTGATTGTGGCAAATGATTGGACGATGTAAAAATCTCACTTCCATCCAGACTTTATTCTAGAAGCAGCTGAATGAAAATAAAGGCAACCCAACATTTGATTTTAAATGTCTTGGAAGCAAAATTAGTACTGATGCTACTTCTTGATATTACTAGCCATAATATATCATAGCAACAATATAAGAGTTTACTGCAGTATAATGCAATGTGTGCAACTAGCATGCCCCCGCCCACAAAAGAGGGAAAATGAATAGGAGCATTTCTAAGCGTCTGCAGCTGTTAGTACTTGGATTTTGAAGTTGGCAGGGGATTCTGGGAGTTTAAGTCCACACCAGAAGCTAAGACTGAGAAATACTGCTGTGTGCTGTGCAGACCTAGGAACCAATCTCTCCAAAACAGTGGCCACATCCCATTGATTAACATTATACAATCAGGTAAGTTGATCACAAAAAGAGAGAGACAAATTAAATGTTAAAATATACTGGCTGAGGAATTCTGGGAGTTGAAATCCATGCTTCTTAAAGTTGCTAAGACTGAGAAACATTGCTGCAGGCTTTCTGGGCAAAGAGTCTGTCAAGGACATAATCAAAAGGACATTGCTGGCAGCTTCAGATTAGAGACGAGCAAAAAAGTAATAGCCTGGATTTTCGCCTCTTTTTTGTGTGTTCCTCCTCTCCGGGGTAAACGTGAGGCAACGCTCTTCATGTGTCTTCCTTCCTGCAAGGGCTACTCAGTGGACATCTCCTCTGACCTTTATAGTGTTCCTGTTATATTAATTAGTAGCAAGGTTTTGATGGATGACCCACACCGTGGAGTTTCTGAGCCTTAAACCAGCCCTCAGAGTTTAGGGCTCAATTCGTTACACTGGCCCAACAGCTGGGAGAGGTGTTTATTCGGAAAATGTATCACTTACTGAAAAGGAAACATTCACATTCCCCAGCCCAACTCCTGCTTTCCCCCCTCCCCGTGTCCTGCCGAGAAGGTAGCTGCTACCATGGAGGATTGAGTGAAAAAGACCAATAAAGGATATGCAGGAGACTTCCAAGCTAAAGGATAAAAACAGATGTGTTTGAAAGGGTTTTTTTTTAATCTCATATTTTTAGGAAAGCCATCAGAATAAGCTGTTTTAAGCACATGGTTAACACGCTTCTGACAATCTCACATGTGTGCAGCCTGATTATTTTACTAGCATTTCTTCAGTGATTTAGAAGCCTGAGAAAATAAAACAGTGTTTCCTCCATCAGGTGACCTTTCTGCTGAGGAAAATTTCCTTTACAAAATGGCTATTTATTCCTTAAACAAATTTATGTAGCTGCCTACCACACTGATAGGTGACTCCAAGCGAATTTCAAAATTTTAAAAATCCACCATATGATGGGGAAAGGCAAAGGACTACCCGGTTTCTACATACAGTGGTACCTTGGTACTCAGTTGCTTTGAAACTCATTGAATTTAGTACTCAATGCATTTTGATGTGAAAAGTTTGTCCCGATACTCATTGTTTGTTTGGTACTCAATGCACAAGCTAGAACTTACCAGTGTCAGCCACTTTGTGACTCACTACATTATTCCTTAAGGGAAAAATTTGTCTGGTACTCATTGTTTTTGGTACTCATCGCGCTTCCCGGGGCCAATTAATGATGAGTCCCAAGATACCACTGTAATTCACTGCTATATTTAGTTTGTCATTTTATTGGATATTGCCATTTGTTGTTATTTTTTTAGATCTCATCTTCTAAACATGAATCAACAATAGTAGTAGCAAATTGCGCGAGGGTGTAGATTTTATTTCTGTTTTGTTGCAGATTCAAGGATAGGTGAATAGCACTTATTTATTTATTAAATTTATTTGCTACCCATCTCGCCAATTCAACTCAGCACAGGCGAAAATCCTTCTTAATAGTGACAAAATAACCTTAGGAGCTTTCCCCATTTGCATTTAACCCCAGCCCAAATATGCCTTGGCAAGCTCTTTTTTTTTCCTACCACATCGACTTTGCCTTCATCTCATCCCCAAAGTATGCTTGGGACAGTTTAAATTGGCTGTAGTTGTTCCACTGTGAAAATAGCACGTCCCCTTTAATCAAGCAACAAGCAAGTTCTTAGTATGGGGTCCCTGGTATTCTCTGAGCTTGGTGGTTTTCTTGCAGCTATTTCATTACCAAACTAGATAACATCAGCAATGCTAGAAGGAAGTAGGATTTGCTCTTATTTCTGTATCTTTGTCATTTGCCCTGTCAGTGTTGGTGGGAGTGTCCTGGGTGGTTTAGTTTGTGTCACGATCAGGAGATCAAAGGATTGATTTAATCCATTTATATGTCTGCCTACCCGACCTGTAATTTTGGGTAGTGAACAAAATTAACAGAAATCATCCTTATGACTGGCAGGATTGGCCCAACACTAAACTGCAGCATGGCGCAAGTGTTTTATGCGGGCAGGTTCAAAGGCAGTCAGCCATATTGTCAACTGACATTGAACCCCTGTCCAAAAAGAGCCCAATAACCGATTATTTTGCTTCCCTTTGAGAATACCCTGTTCTGGCATCAAACCAGGGCAAGTTTTGACAGAGGTTTAAGCCAGCTGCTCTAGCCCTCTCTCAAAAAGTGCCTCCCCCAAGCCCTAACTCACACTAAGAGTGGTTGATGAGTATTTTCTTGTTAGCTTTTAGTAAGGGGAAGGGAAACCAAGCCAAAGAAAGCTACCAACCTTCCCCCTTAACATACCTATATACTTAAAAGGGCCACTATTTACTACCATCATATCCGTGGCAGGATAGTTTTAGCCAATAGGGGCTTCAACTCCCAGGATGGCTGGCTGGGGAATTCTGGGAGTTGAAGTCCACAACTTTTAAAAGTTCCCAAGGTTGGACATCCCTGGACTAGAGACTATCAGTTTAATATGGCTGTATGAAAGAGTCTTAAGTCTGTTCATGGAGCTGCAATTGGTCTCTAGTTAGTCTCTGACAGATCTGGTCCTCTCACCAGCTACCCAAAATAACTGGTCCAGCTGAATCAAATAGATTCTCCAACACCTATGGAGAACTAGCACTGTTACCTCTGGACACACAATGCATCGCAACATTGAACTGGAGCCAGGTTCCCCCAACCATCAATCAAAGAGACAGGCTGCCTGAGATCCTTCAAAAAAAATGGCTTTGAAAGAGGGACATCCACTGACAAAACCTGCTGTATATTACCTGCCATGTGGCACTTCTACCTGCTTCAGCTAGTGCACCACCTCTGAGCTGCCATAAATAACCCAGAGGCAAAACCAGATGTGATCCGATGAGGATTTCAGGGAGGACATATTTCTTACCGCTACAAAGATGACGGATTGGCACGCCAGGATGACAAATGGCAACCCAGGGCGATTCCTCAAGCTACGATGTGGCGTCTGCTGAAAAGGATTTGAGACGAAGCAAAGCAGAAGGAAGTTCACCTCTCCGTCCCTGGCAACATTTTTCCCCAGTGTCAGATAAATATTTCCTTCATATTGCAATAGAGCAACAGTGACATCAAGTGTTTGCTTTTCCATTACCTTTAGAGGCTACTCTACATTTGCACCTTATTCTGAATTACCAGGATCAGCTGGCAAAGGAAGGCCCCCTTTGCTAGTAAAAATCACCTTGCAAGGGAAAAAAAGCAACCCTGCCATTAAAGGCCTGTCAAAGAACTCTTATTTCTGGGGGGCTTATTTTCCATTTGAAACCAACTTACAGGAGCTTTTCTTAAAACGCACTTCAAGACCGTTCTCGGCTTAACAACCAAAATCGGGAGCAACAGTTTCATTGCTAAGCAAGGCGGTTGCGAAATGAGTCACACCCGATTTTATGACCATTTTTGCCACAGTTGTTAAGCAAATTACTGAAGCAAAGTGAATTGCACAGCAGTTAAGCAAATCTAACTTCTCCCATTGACTTTGCTTTCTGGAAGCTGGCTGGGAAAGTTGCAAATAGCAGTCGCATGAACCTCTTGTAAAAGGACTGAAATTTTGATCACATAACCGTGGGGAACACTGCAACAGCCACAAGTGCAAGGATCAGTCCTAAGCCATTTTTTCAGTGCCATTATAATGATCGCTAAACCAGCGGTTGTAAATAGAGGACTAGCTGTATACTCCCCTTCCCCTCTGCCTTTGAAACGATCTGTTCTTATGTCTTGCATTTCACTGACTTCGCCCTGCTACATGTGAAGAACAGATCTAAATGGAGTAATTCCTAGAGTAATTCCAGTCCCAGAGCCTGGCCAGTAAGCAGGCCCACACTCAGAAGGGGGGGAAGTGGGATATAAAGGAGAGGGCTGTACCACGCAGGCAGGCAAGTCTGAGTTAATGGATGATTGTATCGGTTTGGGTTTTTAATTACCTGTAGCTTATTTAAGAGTCTCACTGCAAAGTTTGAGTGGCCCATTTCAAAATCATGGACTTTTTGCATGCTGCCAATTTTTGGTAAGTGTGGCCAGAAGTGGGATTTTAATTTCTGTATGTGTCCCCTGGGTCTCAGGTGTCTTCAAGCAAGAAGTGCAGATTTTGCACCTGAAGGCTCTATTTCTCCTTTATTTGTATATTTACTGGATTTTTACTCTGCCTTTATTACATCATACTCAAAGTGGCAAACATACCTAATACGTCTCCCTCCTATTTTCCCCACAACAACAATCTTGTGAGGTGAGTTGGGCTGAGAATGACCAGCCCAAAGTCACGCAGGTGGTTTTCATGGCTGATGTATGACTAGAACTCACAATCTCCTGGCTTCTACGCCAGCCCTACACCAAACTGGCTCCTTTACCTGGGTTATGTGGCGGTTGCGCTTCAAAAAGCAAGCAGGGCTAGGAAAAAAATAAGTTGCATTTAATTTAATCGACAAATTAAAGCAAAACAGTATGTCATATTATTTCTCTCCCATTTACGTTTGGTGATAACTTTGGTGGAACTGATGCGGCTCTAGAATTGCAGACTATACGCTCTGACTTAACATCCTTTTTGTGCTGTAATATGAGAGCATTTATTTTGATAACACTTTTTTCCCCTAGTTGCTGTAAAATTGTTCTAGGCCACCTACCCTTATTGCTATATCTGAACACTTCATCCACTATTACCATAATACACCTTCTGGGTACATATAAGCCTAACCCTGGAAATTATTTTTCTGGATTTTGCAGTTGTTTTTAAAAAGAATATTAAATATTTGCCTGTTTTAACCAGTTAAATAATATAAACAATCAAGAATATGGAACTATGGAAAAAGCTAACATTCTAGGTTTGGCATTTTCTTATATAAACAAAAATGTCACTCCAAAATACCACCTAAACCTAAGCTATTTCTTTGCATTAAGAATAGGGAAAGTCTATAAATTAAACATAATGCTAACAGGAAATGTCTACTATTATGATATTAACATAAAGAAAGATTCTACTGAAGGAAAATAATTTTTCAAATATCTAGTCCTCATCTAAAATACACCCTTAAAATAATACCTTTAATAACCTCATTTTAAATTTCTGGACCATTTTTCTTCTTTGCTGCATTCAAAGGGTTTTACAATCAATAAAAAATGTCAAAGTTTAAAATAATTTAACCAGAACCAAAAAGGTGAAATGAAATAAAAGCAATTATACTATCTCCTGGTTCAAACATTAAGTTAAAATATGATTAATTTGATCTGGCATAGTGCATTGAGTGAACTTCACCATTTTGTAAAAATGTAAAAATGTATGGATTTTATAAGGATCAAACTGTGTTTGATAAGATTTTGTTAACCTCAGATGAGAAATTAATCAAGAAAATATATAACTTTTTGTTAATTTTGGATATGGAAAATGAACAAGTGAAAGAAACAATGACAAGATGGGCAAAAAAAATTGGTTATAATATAGAATTAGAAAAATGGCAAATGTTATGGGAGAGAAACTACAAATTAACAATGTCAATTTCATACAAAGAAAATCTGTATAAAATGTTTTATAGATGGCACCTGCCGCCAGCAAGATTAGTAAAAATGTTTAAAAATATGTCAGATAGATGTTGGAAATGTAAACCTAACATAGGCACATACTATCACATTTGGTGGACATGTGGTAAGGCAAAGGCCTATTGGAGAAAGATAGATATGTGGTTAGAAAAAATATTGGGTGAACAAGTGGATTTTAAACCTGAACTCTTTTTACTAGGTATTATGCCTGAAAAGACTAATAAGAAGAAATTATATTTAATCTTTTTTTTTGCATGTCCAAGTTTTTTATTAATTTTACAATATTGCATTTACATATTTGAAAAGTAGCATGGCGGTTGAGCATCGTAATTCCATTACATTTAAATATCATAAGTACAAATCTCAAAGTATTACAACAACAAATTCCCTCTCTTTCCCCCATAAGATCTACTATCATATTCAGATCAATACAGTTCTTATTCTATCAATCAAACAAAAAATACCTTTCTAATATTCATCAATAATCTTCAGTCTATACATATCTTAGTTAATTTGACATTCCATCTTTTAGACAATAACCTAATAAGTTTTTCTTAACTTTAATTTTGCATTAATATTTAAATTTAACGTTTAATCTTTATCATTTCCAGATTTTAAATGATCCCAATTTCTCAGTCTCCTATCTCATATTTAGGGCTAATAATTTTTCTTTTCTTTTCCTTTTTCTACTTCTTTCCTTTCTTCTTTTCCTTCCAGAAAAAGAGAAAAATAAATAAATAAATAAACCATCAGCATTTATACCACAAGCTAATATACAAATTTAATTATTAGTATTTATACTTCTAAGTTTTATTTAACCTGTGTCTCAACTCATGACAACATCTTAAATTCAAGACTTAGTTATCTAGAAACATTCAAACTGGGTGAACAAGTGGATTTTAAACCTGAAGTTTTTTTACTATGTATTATGCCTGAAAAGATTAATAAGCAGAAATTATATTTAATCTTACACATCACTACAGCAGCGAGAATAATTTTTGCACAATACTGGAAGAATGAAGGCCTGCCATCAGAAGAAGAAATAAGCAAGAAAATATTGGAATGTGCAGAGATGGACAGATTAACTATGAGGTTGAAAGATAAAGAAAATACAGACTACTATCAAATTTGGAACTTATTTTATTCTTGGCTAGAGGAAAGAATGAAGGATTAGGAAATGAACATGTGTTAGCATAGCAAACTCCAGACAACTTGTTGATTGGAAAAATTAACATATGTTGATAAAAAAAATATTTATAAAAAAAATAATAATAATTTAACCAGAACCAAAAAGTTGAAATGAAAGAAAAGCAATTATACTATATCCTGGTTCAAACATTGTTAAAATATGATTAATTTGATCTGGCATAGTGCATTGGGTGAACTTCACCATTTTGCTAAGCCATAGTTTACAAACCCAAGCAAATGAACTTTATTTAATCATCATTAAGCAAATAGAGCATAGCACAGTGTGTGAATCCAATCTGCAACCTGCAGCGTTATCTAAGATTTGAAAGATTTTCTCCAATTGCTTGTCACTCAAATATTTTATCTGGATTTTCTTCTTGAAAATATTGAAATGGAGCAGAGATATCCTACAAAGTGCTTTCACTTTATTTTTTCATTTTTTACAAATTTAATCAATTTGATAACTGAGATCCACATAGATCTATACTTCAACTCTATGTGTTTTTTTTAACTAAAAAGTAATATATGTATTTAGTTTGCTATTAGCTGAAGAGGATTATGGCATTGTATATGTATCTGTTTTATTGGCCAATTTGCTCTGCAGCTACAAAAAAATTTTTTTTAGACCTTTATAAGTTTCATTTCTACAACTGCAATTTTTAAAAACCATCTGGAAATGGAGCCTTCCCTTTGAAATGACTGGAAAGAATAATTATTGCCAAAGTACATTTATTCTCTATTTTATATAATAGTAATTATAAATGCTCTCAATTGGTTATCCTAGTGGAGATTGGGGAAAATGGGTCAATAATCATTAAAGAACTCAATAAAACCAGGCATTAATAGTCAAAGTATATGTAAATGAAAATAGTGTTTGAAGAGAGAGAGAAAAAAGGAATATTCTGCTTTATTTAAAGTTAAACTAATCTTGAAATCCAACAAAGATTAAGCAAACTCAATGGACAAGAACAAGCCAAAAGCAAAGGATTTTCAGAGATATTTTTCAAATAAAACATTTAAAATCCACAAATCTAGCAAAGCACTATCATCTGAGAACCTCAAGTATCTGCTCAAGGATACTGGGCAGGTGAGAGAGATTTTTGTGGCCTTTTCTACCTTTCTTCCACTAGATGGAGTCTGAAATTTTGCCAACTGACGTTTATGATTACTGTATTCCAAAGAGATATCAAACAATAAAAGCAAAAGGAGCAGAAAGGAACCAAAAGCCGCAATTCAACTTTATTTAGAAATGATTTAGTTTGAACTTATAGGAACTTACTCCTGAGAACATCGGTATAAGCTGAACTTTATTCAAAGCAAAATTAGATTTGGGAAAACTGAATTATTATTATAGGTAATCCTTGACTTACAACAGTTCATTTAGTGACCGTTCAAAGTTACCATGGCACCGAAAAATGTGACTTATGGCCATTTTTCATACTTATGAACATTGTAGCGTCCCACCGGTCACATGATCAAAATCCAGGTGCTTGGCATCTGACCCATATTTATGACCACTGTTGTGTCCTGGGGTCGTGTGATCCCCTTTTGCAACCTTCTGACAAGCAAAGTCAATGGCCAAATCAGGTTCACTTAATAAGCGTGTTACTAAAGTAACAACTGGGGTGAATTACTTAACAACTGTGGCAAGAACGGTTGTAAAATGGGGCAAAACTCGCTTAACACATGTCTCACTTAACAACAGAAAATGTTGGGCTCAATTGTAGTCGTACGTCGAGGACTACCTGTGTTGACATAAGAGTACCTAGAAAATCCAACTGCTATATCTTACTGTCTCTCTTATTGTAAATGATTTTATTATTACTTCAGACCTATTGCCTCAAAGTGATGCTCTAAAGATGTGGGACATATCCTCCACTTCCAATAACCCGCAACTAACTCTGTATAGCTTACAGAGATATTATTCTCTGCATCAACCAGCAAGAATGATAAACAATGTATTGGCACACACTCAGGATTCACACAGACACGCATATATACATATGGTATATATTGTTGACCCGGACTTAGGGGACAGTGAATACGTGCAGATGGCCCCGCTCTCTCTCTCTCTGGCCACTTGCAGACCCATGATTGCAAGGTCATGAAAGGACAGCAAAGGAAACACCCAATATTCTAACTCACCCGGGAACATATGGTGCCTTGAGGAAACATCCAAACCACCCAAAAGGGAACATATTAGCTCCTTCTGCTTTCTTCCTTCTTATCTGCAGTGTGCCAGCTTTAAAGGGCGAAGTCTCTATTTTATGTGTGTCAATTTTGCTGGGTGAATTGCTTATGTAATCAAAGTAGGTATAAAAATAAGGCTTTTTCGATATTTGGAGCTTTTCTCTCTCTTTAGAAAAGCCCGTCTTTACCCAGCTGAATAAACAGCTGAATAAACTCTTGAAGGCAACTTCTGGTTTTCTGTATTTTTTATCAAGCAAAACCTCAGAACCTGCATATCAATATCAGGGAGTAATGATAAATGATTGATGATCGTGATGATGATGATGATGATGAGTCAAGTTGGCATTGACTCTTAGCAACCACACAGACAGGCAGACTTTCTCCATGATAATCTGTCTCTAACTTGGTTTTTAGGTCTTCCAACAGTGCACCCATCATCTCAATAATTGAATTCATCCATTTGGCTGCTGGTTGTCCTCTTCTTTTTCTTTCCACCTTTCCTAATATTAGAGCTTTCTCTAAAGAGCTAGGTCATCACATCACGCATCTGCAATATGATAATGTAACTTGTGCCTTGAATAAGAAATCTGGGTTGATTTGTTTGATGATCCATTTGTTGTTTTCTTGGCTAAATAAAAGATAAACAGTCCCCGATTATTCAACGGTTTCCTTTTTATGTCATATTAAAAATTACAATTCAGCAGCAACTTTTAGAGGGAGGGTCTCTAGGATTCACATCCTAAATTTTTAGGGATGTGCTTGTACTTTTGAATGCTCGGCATGAACTTCTGCTTTCCAGTGAGTGTAGTCACCCTTCCTGTAGTATTCAATGGCATTCACTCTCTATATTAATAACAGTTCTTGACACTGAGCTACCACAAGGTGTCAGGAGTGAAGAAACCTATTTAAACTGAAATAAGTTTAAAAATCACAAGAATTAGTGTGATTTTAAAATTGCTGGCATTGACTTCCGACTTTCTCTGTTGCAGTAAAATCAGACATTAAAATAAAATCTCAGTTTTTTACATTTCTATAGTAGTATATACTAGCCATTTCTGTATCGGCAAATCAGTCTAATCAGCAAAACCCAAAATCATAATATCATTTTTTTCCTTCTCAAGCACAAAGTCCAGAAGCGGTTTCCAAGTAGAAACAAAAGTACTTATGTTAATGCATTTTGTTTCTTCCCCTCCCTTTCTCCACACCTTTTTGGTTTTTCCTTTTTCTACTGTTGCCCCCTACTATTTGCTTTTGTATTTTCACATTTTATGTTATAAATAAATAAAACTAATAAAATAAAATAAAAATTGCTGGGTAGAGCTATGAACTCTTATTCAGAGAAACCAGAGGGGATTCAGATTTATCCTCTCTTTGAAATAGCAATGTGGGGTTGCTTATGCATCTTCCTAGTTTGTTGCTAAGGTCTTTCCAACTCATCACTCTTGCCCATACCTATTCCACAGGCTGGAATTAATTTTAGATGCATTTAACATATGCCATATTTATCTGTGATCAGTATTCATATATATACCCCTGCTGTCATAGACGCCACACTAATTCAAAGAATAGAATTAATTCTGTAGTTGCCTTCATCTCTGATTTATTAGACTGTAGGATTTAGCCTCCGCGTTATAAACATTCTTGGCAAGCCCTGGCATATGTTGCTCCTGTTCCTGCACCACAATTAAAGTGGGTCATTGGGAGGAATTAGGGTCTTATGGGGGAAAGCAAAACAATGTTCAGTGACTCCATCAACCAACTTGCAGGATTTAAATGTAACTCAGTAACTGACCCAATCAAAGGAAACAGGAGGATTGGATTTACGGGATTTGAAATTGTATTTCACTGCTTGTTGTTTGGTCTGGAGGAAAGAATTGACGTTGCTAAGACTTTTGCAGGTAGAAGGCCATGATTTAAGTTTGGGCGGCATGAATATTTATAACATGATAAAATTAAACAAAAACAAAGCAAAATATGTTTAGAACCAGGAAATGAAATGGAATTTTGTAAATAAGACAACAACCAGCTAAGCAGCTCACAGCTTGCTCAAGAGTTTGCTTCACCTCACTTATTAGATGTGCTTGTCTTCCCAATGTCTTCAAGTTCAAGTTGAATTCCTGTTTGGCTGCAAGGCACTAAATTAATTCTTTGAATTTTTCTAGCTTAAGACACTCTGGATTTCTCCTGGTATCTTGAATATGAAATGATTTAACCCTTTTTCTTGGTTTTCTTGATTTTACAGAGGACTGATACATTATCCAAGTGGGGGAAAGAGAAGGAGAGAAAAGATGAAGTATTCAGAGACCTGGAAAGGGACCTCAAAAGAAGGAAAGACAATATAGCAATTATTTGAATGCGCCCTGCCATACACATATACCAGGCAGTATTGTTTATGTGCAATATCCTTTGAGAGAGGAACTGCCAGGGTGATATAATTGGCCATTAATTCTGCTCTAAGTTACAGAGGTTGGGAGAATCTAATCTTATCAGAGAGATTTTTCTGCTAATCAAAACTTTCTTATATAAAGAAACACAAAGAACAGCAATATACATTCTTCTGACTTCTAGGCAGGACAGGGTAGGGAGAGGGAAACCAGGTCAAATGGGTTATGTGAGGATTTAACTGCAAAACAGGCCAAGGTGGCTATCATTCAATGCAGGTTTATTTGGATATAAGTCCAG
This sequence comes from Crotalus tigris, assembly GCF_016545835.1. NCBI lineage: Eukaryota > Metazoa > Chordata > Lepidosauria > Squamata > Viperidae > Crotalus > Crotalus tigris. The sequence continues at coordinate 548,455 of NW_024097531.1, read as the reverse complement.
GAAGACCAACAAAACTTCTGGCTTAGTGAGAATACCTGTGATATTCAATAACAATAAAGTACAATGGATGTTTTGTTAAAATCTTGAACAATCATGAGAGAGAACTTGGGTCAAAAGCAGTGGTGGGATTCAAATATGTGAACAACCAGTTCTCTGTGTGGATGCCACTTCCGGAAGTCCATTCTGTGCCCAGGCAACAAAAAATTAACTACCTGTTCTGCCAAAGTGGTGCGAACTGGCTGAATCCCACCACTGGTCAAAAGATACTCCAACTCTCCAAAATTAGAACAATTTTCCTATCCACTTGGTAGCAACAGCCTGGATGTTAAAGTCTCTAACTCAGCCTTTTCCAACTTAAGACTCTTTGGGTATATTGGAACTTGTTCTGTCATGATTAACAGCACAAAATAGGAGATCTTGAAAAGAAATATAAAATACTAAATAGAGTTAAGAGGAGTCTAGGGAGAATAACCTCCAAAGTAAACTACGTATACTTTGAAAATGCTTTATATTAATGAAATGGTGCTTGGAAATCTGGAAGCTTAGTCCTAGCTATCCAGAGGGACTCCAGTTAGAGAAGTTTCATCTGACTTATCGCATAGCTGACATCCCACATCACATCATTTGTGGTACTCTTCTGTCATCTGCAACATTTCTTTCATTCATTAGAAAGAGGTACACTTAAAGCACAGTTGAGGTGAGTTTGGAATGTATTCTTTCTCTTTGTAGTCATTTCTCCATCTGCATCTTGAAGGACTTCGGGAAGGGAAGTCACAGAAGAATTTTCTTAGACAACACAATCCAGGGTGGTTAAAAATATGAGAAATGAAATCATTTTTAATGCTTTGGATCAGAGGGCTAGTGCAGAAAGAAGTATATATACTGGTAGTAAACAGAAGCTTGCTTGGGCTTATTTAGGATTTATGGATCTTACCTGAACTCAGAATAATGAAAACCCAATAAATTATTGTCTGCAACTTTCAGGGATAGGATGTCGTAGTAGGATATGTGTGATATTTATGGATGAGTGTGTGAACTACCAACCATAAATTATAAACTAATATTTTAAAGACAGAAATTGATGGTCTCTGGTTAGAGCTCCAATTAAATTGCTCTCTGGATTTTTCTTTTTAAATGCAGGTAGTCCTCAGCTTACGTTCATAATTAAGTCCAAGGCAGTTGTTGAGTAAGTCTTGCTCCATTTTATAACCTTTTTTTGCTACAGTTAAGCAAATCACTGTGGTCATTAAATGAATCATGGGATTTTTAAGGGAATCTGGCTTCCCCCATTGACCTTGCTTGTGAGAAGTTGGCTGAGAAAGTTACAAATGGTGAACATAACATCCTGGGACAGTCATAAATACATGTAGTTACCAAACGCCCAAAGTTTGATCACGTGACTATGGGGATATTGCAACAGTCATGTAAAAAACGGTCATAAGTCACCTTTTTTTCAGTGCCATTGTAACTTTGAACGGTCACTAAATGAATGGTTGTAATTTGAGGGCTGCCTGTAGACATCTCAGTGAAATGAAGTGTGTGATTTTCTGCATTTTCTTTTCATTCCACTGCAGTTGTACAATTGCCAGGTGTGTTTAGGACTCCAGTCAGATCATGACTCGGTACCATTATGCGAGGTCTCAGTGTGGTGCTTTAAGCCACTTGACTATTCCCAAATATAGAAAAAAATGTAGTCATTTAATCAGCCTACTACTGTCTATAATGCTTACCAGAGAATTTTGATAATGTAATAAATGAGATGGATGGAGTTAAGAATGTAGTGCTTCTTGTTGAAAAAAATGAACAAAAATTGAAAATTAAGGAAGCCATTCTAATTGATCAAGAATGTATAAATATCATAATCTGATCACTGATCAAAAGAGTTTACTTCTGCTGCCAGTAACTTCAAAGAGAGAATGCATTTGCCTTTCAAGGTTAAAAACAGGAAAATACAAAATAATTCTGAGCGTAATACATATAAATCAGCATACCGAAATGGTCTTGTAGGACTGCAGATATGGATACCTAGCAATTTCAAGGCTACCCCCAGTTGATCTGAAAAGGCTACAAAGGGAGAAGGACAGCCAACAGAAGTAAATATTAAGAATTGTCTTACTACAAGGCTTCTAGAAACTGGAAAGCCAGAGAGAATCACTTGACTCATTTTAGACTCTTCATTACTCTAGTATTAAAGACTTCCTTGATGATCTCAATAATCCTTTGATTCCTGAGTATACCAGGTATGGCAGAAGACCAAATCTGCCTTGACATGTCTTTGCTATTGACACAACTTGTTTCCAGTCCAAGTGCTAGCAATACATGCCTTCAGAAGGAGAAGTTGCCTAAGCTGCTTTATGGCTGCCAACAATTAATGTTAACCTTCTCCATCCTGCTTTTGTCCATTTGAATTTTTTGGAACTTACAGAATTCTTTACATAAAACATCTCAACGATACCATTACAACAGGTTGGGAATTCTGTTTATTGTAATATCAGTTATAATTATCTTGGATTAAGCATCTTATTATTAAGATGTAGAAAAAACCAAAGCATTTACAACTCAAAATCAAATTTAAAACCTTTATGGCCAAGTAATAAGAATGTCTGATTGTGAACAGAACTTCAAACTGTTGTGGCTATTATGAAAACAGGTAACAAGCAGATTCATTAGTAGCATCAGCGGTGGCTTGAAATACAAGATGGCAGTTACATTGGCAGAGTTCACAATCGTTCAAACAGGTATTAATTTATTTGCTAAGCTACAGTGCATTAAATCTGTTCAAAGAAGATATTAACAAGTAAGTTACAAAGTGTTGTTTTCTCTACTGACCAAGAATCTTGACATAATATTGAAATTTTCCCATCAATGAATTCATTATAAGGAAAGGGGATATATGATGTTTAGAATTATGCATCCATCAGAATTGGAATTTGGCATATCAATGCATTCAGAAACAATTTTATTTCTCTCTAATGGCAATCCTCAGCATCTCATAAAAATGAAACTGAAGAATCGATCTTATTTTTCAAACCCCAGAATTGCTTCAATTTAAAAATTAATATATTAATCTAGCATCAGTCTTTTTTTCTCTCTTATGTCTGCCAAAGCACATAAAATAGGAATCCTTGAAATGATATAGCATATAGGAATCAAGCTCATATTTCAGAATACTGAAGCAAATGTGAATCAAACCTGTTAGCTCAACAGATGTTCTACAGCAGGGGTGTCCAAATTTAGCAACTTTAAGACTGTGGACTTCAACTCCCAGAATTCCCCAGCCAGCCATATTGGTTGGGGAATTCTGGGAATTGAAGTCCACATGTTGGACACTCCTATTCTACAGATACCATTGTAGACCTCTTATAAGGATTTGTTTTGAAGTCTATTTTTTTAAAAAACAAAAACAAAAACCCAAATGTGAGATATCAAGCATGAAAAGAAGAAACATAAAAAAAAATCTTGCTTTATTTGAGGATTGACTCTTTGCCCATTGCATCTAATTCAGTTTCTCCAGACAAGTGTGATAGGGCCTGGCTTCCAGTTTCAGCTACAGAATTCTAAGGACCGCAGTTCTGTATAACTCTCTGGTTAGAGGCCTGATCTATTGTGGCAGGCTAAAAGTCTCCTGAGTCTTGGAGAGAGATGTTTTTCCTCATCTGCTATCACATCCTTTACAGCTGGAGACTTAGAAATTTAGATATTCTCATATTATTTATTTGTTTATTATTCCTCCTTTATTGTTTATACAAATAACTCTAGGTGGCAAACATATCTAATACACCTTCTTCCTCTTATTTTCCCCACAACAGTCCTGTGAGATGGATTGGGCTGAGAGGGAGTCATTGGCCCAAAGTCATCCAGCTGGCTTTCATGGCTGAGGTGAGACTTGAACTCACTGTCTCCTGCTTTCTAGCCTGGTGCCTTAATTACTAGGCCACAACCGGCTGTCTTTCATAGCAAAATGTCCACAGTCAGGGAAAACTAGCAAATCATTTAAAAAACATAGCTTTTAGTTTCTTCCCCTTAGAAGTGGTCTTCAAACTTGGCCCTTTTATGACTTGTGGACTTCAACTCCCAGAATTCCTCAGCCAGCATGCCTGGCTGAGGAATTCTGGGAGTTGAAGTCCACAAGTCATAAAAGGGCCAAGTTTGAAGACCCCTGCCTTAGAGTAAAAAGTCAGGACTATCTGTATAGCTCCCATGAAGCCAGGAACTGAGAGAGAAGAATCAACTGCTAAAGAATAGGATTTGGTCCACTTGCGTTTCAGAGGTGGGACAGACACATTCAGCCTTAATTTGGGAGCTTGCGTTGCTTTATATCAAGAATTACCTTGCTTCCATAGGTCACATATTGGTAGGTGCAGTCTTTATATCATTTCCACCAGCAGCAGAAAGTTGTGGACTGTAGTTTTAACTGACTTTTTAAAAAAATGTTTTAAAATACAAAATAGAAAATCCTCATGGTTCTCCTTCTCCACTGTATTTTTAAAACACAATATGGTGTATTTACATTTAGCTTTTTTCCCTTTTGTTCTTTATTTTAGTTTCTGCTGCTATTACATTGCTTTGTCCATAATTTTATTCTGTCTCCCACGAAGGTGAAATGCAAGGATTTTTTTTTTAGACTGCACAGATGATTATTGATATCACAGGTGTTTCACTCGTAATTTCTTGCTGTCAGAGACTGTGTGAAACAAAATGTGATATATTTGCTTTTTATAGCTTATCTTTCTACTCAATTTGAGCACTTAAAGCAGTGAGTATTCACTTTCTCACTCTTCGTTGAATTGTTATGAAATGGAATCACATTAATGATTCTAAGCCATGCTCTGTTACTGAAGCAAGAAACAGACCAAATTTTCAGCAATTTCTGTGCAGACATTAACTATGTTTCATGGTATGCCGGCATTTATTTATACTCCAATTCCATTTGTAAGGTTAAAACCATGGAAAATAAATTATACTGTTTCAACTCTAATGCTAGAAAAGATTATAGCCTTATAATTTGGATCCCAACAATAGTACGGCAGATAGCATTAATAGCAACTGCCCTTATTTTTATATGGAAAATGTAGTCCAGAGATTATAGTGCCCATCACAGAAATATTGATGGATTTCAAGACAACAGTTCCAAAGCTGTCATAATCATGCAGGAATATTATCAGCTTTTGATGTAATAAGCTATCCTTCCCAAATCTGGTGATTTCTAGGTTGTTGAAACTACAACTCCCAGATTCTCAGGTAGCATTGCTATTGCTGGTAGGCAGTAGGTTAAAACTACAACAGACTTGAATAGGATGATTGATGCAATAGGCTCATCTGTTGCAGTAGGCAATACCCAGGATCCCAAAATTCTGTCTGTACTGGTAAAGGGAGGTTTCAATGCAAGAAGATGGCCCACCCACCCCCCTAAAATCTCTTAAAATAAGAGAAATTTGCTGGTAACCAGCAGATTAAGGAAATGTTTCTAGCCTGTGCCTTTCAAGCATAAAAAGAACACTTGCAAACTCACATAAATACAGTTTGTGCATTTTTACATCACTCTCTCATTAGGTTCAGGACATTTTGTCTCACCATTAGAAGTCTTGACAAAATTCCAGTATTATATGTTTGTGGATCTTATGCAGTGTTTTACTGAATTCTCAACCACACAGCTTTCTTAAGGAAAGCACCAGCCACAAGCAGCAAAAATCAATCAGAAAAGAGAGGGACATTTCTTTGACCTTGAAGAATTTCAGCTCTAGGTAGCCTGCAGCTTCATGCTACCTTTGTCATGTGCATCAGGAAAGGGTAAGAAATTTTCAACTTCTTACAAACTGAGAGATGAACAATGACCCACCTGCACCCAACACTGAACTAAACCAGCTTGATGTTCTGCTAAGATCATAGTAACATGCTATCCATCTTGTATATCAGGCTCTGTGTTCATCTAATGGTTCTAACCCAACAAATGGGTTATTGTCATCAGTTGGAGCTAACCATGGGGGGCTATTACTGTTGGGATTCAGTTTGCATACATCTGCTTTCTTAGAGGCCACTAAGAACTGTAAATGTAAAGGTAGCACTTTTCTCTCGGTTCCAGCTGTAAAAATAATTTTTGTCTTTATGTAACATATTTCCAGTTGGTTAGACTCATATTCTAGGGGTTTTAACACTCATTCCCTTTCTCAGTTCAATCCTCTTTCTCTTTTGACCCTATGAAGTTTAGGTACTCACCATAATGGAAGAGAGGAGACTGCAGGCTTTTTAGTTGTAGATGGACTTAAATAATTTCTGTCACGGACTTAAAACTACTAAAATTACTTTTCTTTTGCACATCACTAGCCTTTATAGCTCCTGAAATAAGTTGTATTCATAATTTCAATGTTTCTTTTTTTTCCCCTGAATTCTTTCTTCTCTATAAAGCTATCTGCTTCTCAACAGCTAAGAGGTAAGGTAGGGTGCCCCTTGGCTGAAAAATAAAAAAGGTGAGAGGCACATTATAAACGTGTGCATTGTTTCATCACATTGCAGCAACTTCCTGAGTTTACCTCCTCCCAAACTTACCATTTGGCCGTATGTTTTTTTACATCTTCATAGGAGACTCTTACATAGGAACCGGGATAGTTTCAGACAATTTTTTTCCCAAGAAAATGAGATAATTCAAGCAATTACCCAAAGATTCAATGAATTTAGAGAAGTAAAAAAGGTAACAGTTCTTGGAAAGCCCAAAAACAATAACTCTACCATCGACATATGTGACTGCATTTGTATAAATGTATTTCTTATTTTAATGTAAATATACTTCCTCTGCCTATAATACTAGATTATATGTCTCAAAAGTTACTTACCCTCATCAGTTATATTTACACCTCATGTTCAGGGCAAGAGAATCTAAAATTCCATTCAGAACAACGTATCTATAAAGCCAAGCTGACTTTCTCCAAATATAAATGAAATGTAAAAATCAAGATCAGCATAAGTTTATTTTTCCCCAGAGTCCTTAGCATGCTACAATAACCTGACAATTTTAATTATGTGTTCATTTTTTTTTCCACAAGACAGTTTCATGCAACTTACAGCTGTTATTTACTTTACATTGACGCTATAATATTGTTTCATCAAGCCATGTGAAAAGCATAGGATTTATGGTGCCTCCAAAAAAATATCTCAACTGGAACCACAGGTGGGCAGTTCATTCTTAGTCTTTTTATGACTCACGGGTATAACACCAGGACAGTGATGGTCATAAAGTCAGCAAGGTCACTGCTTAGTCCTCTTGCTATTTAATTATTTGCTTTTTAGTTGCTTATTTATCCTAAGGAGTCCTTTTGTTGAACACTGCATTCAAGACAATAGCAACATTCCCAATGGTGTAAAAGATAAGACATATTTGCTCTTCTTTAAATGTTTTACAATCCCCCCCCAGTTTCTTACATGTGTGTTTAATTATTTTTCAGTAATACACATTCAGCACTAAAGGCATGAAATAGTAACTATTTGGCATTTTTCAGTTGAAGTGCAAGAAATAAAATAAATTATGTCTTTATTGCTAACAGAGAGTAACAAGCAGAGTCCCTTTTTTCCTGTAGATATATGACCCACCATTTCTTTTGTTGGAAGTCCAGCATTTCTGCCACATTGAAAAATGTCACAGTAAATAATCATTTTACGAAGATGTGTTTAATATTCTAGAATCTGAGGAATCAGATCTTTCATCATAGTCATCTTCTGTATAAATGGGTTGCTTTGCCACAATTGGACATCCATCCTCTTGAAGTGAGATTCTAGGATCCTCTGATGGGCGTGTGGGAAGAACAGGAGAACTTCGGAAGACCGTGGCAGAATTAGCAGAGAAGGGGCTGACATACTGAGACCTCAGCTGATACTGCTGCTGAAGGGTCATGGTGTTCCACAAAGTAACATCGTTGGGTAGAAATGGACTGGACTGGTTCCTTGCCAAAGTATTCCTCAACATTAATGGATACCGGGGAGGTTGTGGGAAGGGATGCTGTAATGGAACAGCTAATGGATTTGGTACAACATTACTAGTATCAGCAGAAAACCTCAATGTGTCTGGGACTCGAAAAGCAGACCCTACTGACCATTTTGAAGAGGAAATAGGATAGGAGCTCAATGTGTGTTCAAAGAGATGCCCATTTGAAGGCAAAACCAGGCCTTCTGATTCTGCAGAAGTTCTGTCTCCTCCCCCTATGGAGGATCTGCTTGACAGGAGGACCTCAACAGCACTCACCAGGTCACCCCCACAGCCTTTCAAGATTAACTCAAGCACGGTTGGCTTTTGGTTAGGGAATATTTTCTTTAACACTTCAAGGGGTGGCCGGTTGGCTTTTAAGCCAAATGGCAGAGAAACTGTCCCTGATGGACCTTCAATCAAGAAATGGTTCTGCTCCGGTTGATACTTAGGGCTTTCGGGTCTGCTGTCAGTGCTCCCACTGTTTTTCTGGACTGCATAACCACCCTCATCAACGGAAACTATTTCAGGGCTCTCGGGAGTGAAGCTGCTCTTGGTCTTGGTCACCTCTGGGGAACTCCTTTGGTCTGTATCTTTGTCACTGTAGGCCTCAGTACTGTCTCCTCCACTGACGTCACCCAGTTGCTCTTCTGTCATGTCTACAAAACAGAGGGCAGCTTTGTTATGCCACTGAGAACAAAGACGTTATCATTTCTGTGTACATTTTTTTAAGTGTAACAAGCACTGAATTCTTCAGATTATAAATTGTTCTAGATTACAAGTATTAAAAAGGTGTTGATTTATAACAGAAACAGGGTATTGGCCCACTTAATCCATTTATAATTACTTTGGTTATTGATAAGACCCTTTTATTTATTTTCTGTTGTGCTTTGATTGTCCCATAGACCACCATTACAATAAGTTGGAAATGAACATAAGGAAATCATGTCTCCATTTGCTACTTCCCATAACTCTTGTTGTAGACCACTTACCTACTATACCACTACAATACTGTATGTTCATACAATTATATAACTAAAAATAAACCAACTGTATCATTGAAGCATTTTAGATTGATTTATGAAAAAACTTTGAGGCAGACTAGAATCTGTGATTCATTAACACCAAATGATTTACAAAGAAATTACAGTTTTTCTTTTAGTCAAAGTCAACTGAGAAAAAAGTATTATTTATTTGTGGTCCATGGCATTGCTGTGATAAACTACTCTATCAATCAACCATCACTAAATCCTGAAGAGAATCTTAAAACTTCGGCCACTATTGTCAAAACATAGATCAAAGACCGCCTTGAAACATCCTGTCTGGAAAACGTGTGCTCTCATCTTTATTAATTTCCAAAATAATTGTTTTGCATATCTGAAACCTCATCATGGTTCACCAAAGGAGAAGGAAGAAGGAGAAAAAGACAGCTAAAGTAAGATTTTTCCTTCCAGAATGCTTGTCTGATGGGAACTCTTAAATATTCAAAAGTTTCTGTATTGTTTAATAAGCCCCCAATTGGTATTAGTAAGGGCTAGAGTTCTGTTGATTTGGGATTGCCTTTTCTGTGCATTTGATTTTCATATCTGCTATGATTAATTTTGAAATAGTGCTTTTTAAAAATAATCTCCTTGACAATTTTGCAATTTCCTTTAGCCTCACTTACATGACTTGGTGTACTTGGTACTTAGCAAATAAATAAAATAAAATAATAACAACACAAAGCAAAACAAAAACCAACCAATAAATTAAGATTACACACTAATCCTGAAATTTGCCTTTATTTGATTTCTCTGTGCAGTTCACCTAGGTCCTAGCCACACCTCTTTATGACACAACCACAGACAACATGAATGGGTTTTGTTGAATGAAATGTCCTGTAGCATGTTTTCCTAGATACTCCTTCATTTAAGCCTATATTCTTGGGTTTACATCTTGCTACAATAGCACAAAAGAAATACCAGCTACCTGAAATGCACTTGTTTTTACACACTAGACTGGGGTAGGCAACCCTTTTTGATCTGAAGGATGTATTCAATCTCATGTAGTTTGCTGAGGTTCCACTCACTTGTGGCAGGCAAAAAAACTGTCAGAACCCAGAAACTAATAGGCAAGAGAAAAAAAAACCCGCCAGGATACATATCTATTACATGAATAACTATAAATTATACACTTTATATCATAATCTTAACTACATGCAAATCCTAAAATCTTTAATATATCAACTCCTCTTTCCCTCACCTTTAATCACTTCAGTTAACTTATTCTAAATATTCCTTAGACTGCTTCCAAGTAGTTTGCCATTTAAATTTAAATTTTATGTTAAAAATGATTTGGGAATTCAAAACATCTATCAGTATTACAAATAGATGTCTGTTTCATTTATTTATTTAAAGAAAGTGGGAGGAGAAAGATAAGAAAGATAAGTAGAGAAGGTTGTAACCAAAATAGTTTTGGAAAAGGAGGCATGCTTGTTCATTAGCACATTTGTAACAAAGATAAAATAAATATTTTATCTGAATCTCCAATTTTTCACAGCAGAGTATGTGAATGTTCATATTGCAATAGAAACAAACCTAAATGGAATTCAAGAAGCATTACATTTTTAAAATGCCAAATCTTTCAGGTGAAGATTTTGTGTGTAAGAATTCAATTAACATTGCTTTAAATATATTCACATTTTTCACATACATAATTTTGCTAACTGAACAACAGTTATACCTGAAGAACTCCAGATCTGTTTATCAAATTATATCCTATGTTGTTAAGCCTATGTTAAAATTGCAAGTCATCCTAAGCGTTGGTCTAAATCTCAGATATTATCTCTTTTTTTTTCCTTCAAGAATCCATCTCACCTGCTGGATTCACACATGCCTTTAATTCACACATGTAACTGCTTTAATTTTACATTTGCTAAAACTGACAGAGTGGATCCATATCAAGTTTCTTCTTGAAATCTCCAGAAGTAGCTTGAAGCTAAGTCCATGTCCCCAGCAATCCCCCACTGAGAACTAGATCATCTCTTTTCACTCAAAAAACTACCTGAAAAGATGTATACAATAAGTCACTCAAACATGGGCATTTGAACAAAGCTAAATATTTGTATCTGTTATGGTCCATTTACTCTTTTTTGATATTTAAATTAATGAGGGCTTTATTTGCTGTTTTAGAGCACTTATCAATACTAATTTTCCTTCTGAGAATGATTACTTTTGTAGAATTTATACATAGATGGTGTAAACCAGGATTATCCAACCTTGGCAACTTTAACATCTGTGGACTTTAATTCCTAGAATTCTATGGATTCTATGAGTTCCCTAGCCAGCCAAATCCCCAGGTCTTTAAGTTGCCCAGGTAGGACAACCCTGGTGTAAACATATCTGTTGTTTATTTGTTTTTGGCTTTATGTGTCCTGTGAACCCTGCCATTGTGATTTATAACCCGTGTTTCCAGCTTAACTTGTTCTGGAAATCCAGCCTATTGTAGTTTATTTAACAATCCATACTTAGGCCTGTCATGGTTTAGCATGATGTCTGAACTCGGTCAATAATTCTTTCAAAACAAGTAAAAGAACTTGGAGAAGCTGGATCTCCCGTTGGAGCCTTAGCCAAAAGGACCGTCCATCATCCAGCCAGCAGCAGCAGCAGCAGCAGAGCCCCCTGGAGCATGCAAGGATCTTTGATGGATGGAGATATCTGGCTGTGGAATTCTGGGAGTTGAAGTCCACATGCCTTAAAATTGTCAAGTTTGGGAAACACTGTCCTAAATGTTAAGCAGAAAGTGCTGACGAGCTGGCAGGGAAGAATTTCTCATCGATGCACTTTGATTATATTTGGTAAAGAAAATGCCTGTTGCCTAGTAACCTTTCACTTGAGCCTGACCTACTCCAAAAGTTATTGCTACCAGATTCGATTTACACTGTCCTCTGGTGATTACTGTAATCTTTTAAACTGGGAGGTTCATATATCAGTGGGGCAAAAATTGTGTGCTTCTCCCCCCCAGATTTATAAGCTTTGAAGAAGAGTCTCAGGCGAGGGAGCCTGTTTCCTCAAGCAATGGAGAAATCAATACAGCCTTCAAATCTCTCGTGACCAGGAATGTTGCCCACACACAACATGTTAAGACCACAACCTCACACGATGTTTAAGTATCCACTAACAGAAACCATGGGAACTATCCAATGAATCAAGCAACTCGGCACTAGAGACAATCTTGCAAAGACAACAACGTAAGTTGAGGATGAGTACAGACAGAGATAACTTGGCAGGAAACTGAAAACTAACACGTCATACATATGCACCCATCAAAGCTATGAGCATTTAAATCTCATTGATTTCAACATGTGCTTACATTTCTCCCAGGGCAACAGGCTGGCCTCCAGCTGGCTATTAGCCTAACTATTACAGTACAGTACATTACTTCCCTTAGAATTGAGAAAGGAGAACTCTTAACAATTCCTAGGATTAGGGAATGAATTTTAACTACTGCAATTATAATAAATGTTCCATAGAACCAAGTATCATGGTACAGCTAGTAAAGCACTGATTGAAGCAAATATTTTTCGTGTCATCTCACTAATTACTTTCTACTAATTCTAAGTCTCTAGGATTCTGTTCTTAAGATTCTCTGTTCTCAAGGATTGTGTCAAGGAATCTTCACCCATTCAATTAAATCAATTAAATCAATGGAATAAAAATAATCCTAGGGAATTGTGTGACATACTTTTCTTTTCGAGTAAGTTTTGATTTAAACTGAAGTATTTTGTGTATGGCACTTATCATGGACGATGATAGGGTTTGAACAGTTTGAACAGTTCTGATATGGTCACTGATATCTCTATCAGATAAGAGCGGGAATAAACCATGTTATTAAATTGCCAATTTGTTATCCTCTTCCTGTTTAGGCAAAGTTACTGGGAAAGGCAGAGGCCTATTTGAAAAGAATATCTTATGCAGCTAAGAATTACAGTATTACATGGTTCTGAAGCAACAATATAGCAATACACCACCACCTGGAGAGTTTCCTAACATATTATTTCCCTTGATTTTAGCTAGGGAAAAGCAGGAGAGAAATGCTAGCTACATTTTCTTTCTGGAAAAGGATGTCACTTTTAAGACCACAAAACTACTCTAATAGCTCCCTTCCTAATCTCTAGCAGTAGGACAGGATCTTCTTCACTGTCCCAGTTACAACCTCTCCCTTAATGGTGAGGGAAATCACTAGACACACAAGGCTGCACAAACACTGTTTGCCATTAATTAAAACTCCACCTTCCATTAATTTTACACACAAAAAATCCCTCAGCAAATGCAAAAAGAAATACAGATAGTATTACCCAGATAGTAAAAATAAAAAGTATGGCAAAAACCTTAATGAAGAATAGGGAGCTAAGGACAGGAAGCTGTTTCTAGTAGGAAAAGATGGCATTTTAGAACATGCTTCAATATGAATTTGAAGATGCAGCGCCCAGAATGTTATACACACTATATTGCCCCAAAGAA